>NC_081181.1:40895949-41195949 GCF_029867415.1 Vicia villosa | reverse complement strand
AGAACACAATGTAAAGCCTGAGATTGAGATCGTTCCTATTGATTATATCAACACAGCAATGGAGCGTCTTATTAAAGCAGACGTGAAATATCGATTCGTGATTGATATTGGAAACACGTTGAAACCAAGCTCTTGAACTTTGCAAGATATATTTCACGGCATGAAGCACTTGCTAATAAGGATATTTTAGATTTCCATCTTAATGAAATTGATGTGTGATGTAATTTTCTAGAGTAGAAAAAATAAACATGTATTTTATGTCTTGCACTTATGGTTATTCATGCCATTTCTAATTAAATTTCTGTGAGTTTTGAAGATATTTATGAAATTTCTAATCAAATAATACATTATTTGATAGGGATTCCCCATGAAATGATTTCCATAAATATTTCCCTTAGATGCATTCTATTACTTATCTAATTGACTGCTTATTCAGAATGACTATGACATATGGATTCTTAAACCAAAGGAACATAAAAAGACTATATCAATCAAATGTAGCAATACTAAATGAAGACAACATTTATTGGAATTTGTCATTGGGAGAATCATGTGGTTATCATCTCTTCTAGGGTAAGATAGAAGCATAAACTTGGTTCATATAAATCAAAGTATAACGTAGTACTGTGGCTTGTCTGTACTGAGATGATATATCATTGTCAATGTCAGGTTTTAATTTGGCATTTATGTTTTGGAAGAATGTATGTATTTTCAATTTACATGTGCTAGCGTACCCTCAAGGTCTCAAGTACTTATTGGGGATAAGTAGTAATCATAGATGTATATGCATAATAATTAGTTAACAAAACCATTGACGAGAATGCAAGTTGACTTAGAATTTCAAGACATTAACCCTCATAAATTTCTCTGTTTCCCTAGTATACAAGTATTTTATGCAGTGTTTTAAAAACCGGACCGGTCATCGAACCGGTGAGGTTACTGGGTCACTGGTTTATCGGTCGAACCACTGGGTCACTGGTCGAACCGCACGACCAAACCGGATTAAACCGGATTAAATCGGATAACTTGGTTGAATAGACCTGTCATTATATAGGTATAAAACCGGTCGAGGATGATTCAGTCTCTAAGAAAATATAACTAGCTTTTAAATTTTTTAAAAATATCATATCATAAATTCACAATTTCATAACTTAAATTCAAATTTTAAACAAAGGTATCACACATAACAAAATAGTAAAAAATTACAAATCTAATTGCAAACAAAGTCTAATTACAACATAATCTAATTGAATAGTTTATAACAAAATAACTCCAATGTGTACAAAATTTAATTCAAAATAGGATCCTCCTAAAAAGAAAATCAAATAAAATTCAATATGTTTATGCTATTTAAGAAAATTTATTAGCAAAGATAACAAATAGACAATAAAGTTTTTAATTTGTCACTAATGAAAAAAACTATGTGAGAATGCTATTTAAGTAATACACTACTAAATATATTAAAAAAAAAGTTTAAAAAAAAAGTTTAAAAGAAATGTTAAAAAAAGAAGTTTAAATTTTTTTTTTTTAAAGTTTAAAAAAGTTTAAAAAAAAAACAAAAAAAAAAAAAGCAATTAAACCGCCGGTTTTCACCGGTTCCCACCGGTTTGATGGCATACCAGATCTGACTATTGAACCAGACCGATTACCTGGCCGGTTCTCGGTTCGACCGGCCGGTCTGGTTCGGTTTTTAAAACACTGATTTTATGCATAGGCAGAAATCATACATAAATATGAATATTTGAAAAATAAATTGAGTGAAGAGGGCCTAAACCCAAAAGAAAATACCTACAAACAATCCTCCTAATAGAGGTACCCAACATGTCAACTACATATGAATTATACACCTTCCATAAGACAAGACTCAAAGAAAATGATGCCTACACTATAATTGCCCCTACGAAATTCCAACCCTTTGCTCAACTCCTTATGAAATTATCGCAGCAAACTCAACCCCATGCCCATATTATAGTTATTTTTGGTGATGGCATCATGAACCTCTTTTAAGCCAGTTTTAAATATTAATTTCGTAATCCCTCTACTATGAAGTAATTTGATTCCTTCCAATATGCTCAACAATTCTGCAATCATGATAGTGCATTTTTCTATCAATTTTGTGAACCCCCAATCCACTTGCCGCTCCTGTCCCTAATAACTCCACCACAACATGCGTTATGATTTTGGTAAACGGCCCCATCAGTGTTTAGAGTCAACCAATCATTTTCAGGAGAAATCCATCTAATGTGTTCCACTTCTCTCCGTGTTAAAGATACTTTCTTCAAGAGTTGTGAGATGATCATAAATTGTTGAACATGTTCCTCAATATCTTTGACTAGATCCTATGGCATGTTGAAATCAGCAACAAATAGTCTTTGGTTTCTTTATTGCCGGATAGCATGACATGTTGTTGCCCATGTCGCTTTCTTGTTTTTACCTTTCTGGTTGCTAATGTTATCTTGCATGTTAAGCTTTAGCCAATCATGCACATTCAAACCACTATTATAAATAATACTTTTTATGACGAAGCTTTTACCTCAGACAACAAATAACCGAGGTGTAAACTATAGGCAAGCCACATTTTATTTTATTTTTAAAAAATACTACAAATTTCCTCGGTTGAGCTGAAAATCGAGGTAAAAAGTTTTGATCAACTTCCTCTTTGAATCCCAACAACTACGTTTTAGCATATTTTAATTATTTTTATTTTTTACGACCTATTACCTCAATTATTTTGGCAACCGAGGGAAAAATAGATTTTGATAAACCACCTCTTCGAATCCCAACAACTGCATTTTAGCAAATTTTATTTTTTTAATTTTTTTTAAAACCTATTACCTCAGTTATTTGGAAAGCAAGGTGAAAAGTATCGTCTTTTATTTTTTAGCGCATTTTAATTAAGTAAGAATGTTTGTCGTCCATTTATAAAGTAACAATGATCAAGATATTGCCAACTTATTAATCCACATGAAACATTAGAGATCCACGTGAAACCCATGCCATCTAATTAGAACATCAATGCCACAACGATCCATCTTAGATGTAAAGTCCTGATATAAAAACATAACATAATGAAAACAATGATAATGAAAGTAGTTGCATGAAGTACAACCCCGTTCTCTAGGATGAACTTTAAGAGAAGGAAAATGTTTCAAGGTTAGTTCTTTAATGTAATCTCTTCTCTTGTAATTACTTACTAAAAATGTTTAATGTTAGTTCGAAAAGCATGTATGTCTCGCACCGCAAAAAAATACGGAGTCGGCACCGAACTTTATTTATTCCAAAGAAAAAGAGACAATATCAAGAAAACACCTAAAAGTGAAAGAAAATGGTCTCACAACCAAATTCGAGTCCGGGATTTGATTATGCAAGGGAATGTATTAGCACCCATCACATCAGTTGTACTCAACGAGAACTGTTTTGATTGTTTTGCATGTGAGGGTGTTGTTATCTAAAGATTACTTGCTATTAATGATTATTGAATTATGGTTGTTGTTGTTCAAGAAGTGATTTTTCAAATAAGCTACTATTATGCAATGATGCAATTGCATGTTGCATGGTATGCCAAATGCAATGTGGTTAGGAACATATATACTAGAAATTATAATGTTAGTCATAATACCATCTATTAACTACTTGAATTATGGTTCTTTGAATGTAAATACGTGCTTATTTGGAAAAGCTATTTTCCTATACTCCTAAACCATAGTTGTTCCTATGCTAAATTAATGCGTCCGCAAGTGTACGGAAATATCGAAGTAATATAAAAGATTGTCGAACTCACAAATACCAAAGTCAACCTACTGTAATCTATCGCCGCTTTATAAAGCTAAGACTATGAATATTTGTTTAAAGGGAAACTAAGACTAGAATAAAGACTAAAATAGGATTAAGGAAATATATAAAAAGAGAGACCGAAATGTGTATTCCGCGTACCTCGGGGACTCTGTAACTGGTTGACTTATACCGAGATTGAAAACATATTTAGTAGAAAATACCAGTTTAAAGACTAAACCTCACACTCTCGCGCTATTGAATAAAACCACGATCCTTAACCATGATATTTTTCTCTCGCCCGTCCATTTCAATTAAAGAACATGTTTTAAAAACTGAACAAGTCCTAATCGATACCTAAGGCGCTCTCGCCCTCCTTAGGATCGATGCCCCGTTCTTACTATCTAATTCGATCCCCACTCACTCGAAATGCCGGTTCGAACCTTAGTGAATTTCTCACTCTCGTGACGAAATCGTGTTAAGTAACCTCTCACTCTCGTGACCAAGTTATTTAAATTAAGCTTAAAAACAAAGACCAAAATAGAATATTTCCCATAAGAGTCAAGCCAACATTATTACCGAGTCCCTTCAGAAACGACGATCCTCACATACCGGACTCTAAACTATTTATCTAGACATACTATTAAATGAAAACGAATTAAACATAACGAATGAAATTAAGAACAACATAGTAGTTAAATTAACAATGATAAACGACAATAATAATAAAGCAATAAAAACCTGAAAAAGCTGAAACAAATGAAATTGGAATTAACTTCTATTAATAGCGGTAAGATTTGATTCAAGCATTACACAGATTGTAGGCCTTGTAACACCCTTCTAAACCCCGCGGAAATTAATAAAATAATTCAGAGTAACACATGAAAACAAGGGTGCCACAATTCAATTTAAACCAATTTATCATCAATCAATTGTCATGCTTCACTTAGGAATGAATCATCCATTTAACAAAATCATGTTTCTACACAGTGGAACATTAATCAACGGATAAGCATAACATCAACTATGCAACATCTCATAAAATTAATCCGATAACAACAAAATAGAGTATCATCATAAACTCTAAACTAGCGTTCCCCCAGTTTTACAATATCAGAGCATGACACCCGTCGCTATAATAACACACTGACTTATGAGCTAATCTTCACCAAGTCGAAAGCCGCCACCCTCAATCTGAATATATCAACAGTAAGGGCGAGTCTCATTCACAATTAACAAATGTTATCGAATCATAAACAATAACACCTCATAGTCACATTATTCATCCAATTTCATTATATTCAGATTGTCAGGAAGTACTCGTCAACAATAACAACCAACAAAATACATTACCAAGAGACAACACCATAATTCATCCAAACAAATCATAACAATCATGCATATGCAATGAACTGACACCATGCATGTGGTACCAAACATCATCAATGAGATTAACCCACCGACTGATCCAACATCATCAAGATACGGCCCTGCCAGCACAAATTCCGCACAATGGGAATTATGCCCTTCACTGAATCCCCACATCATTAGGATTCAGCCCTCAACAAATGATTATGAATGAATGCAACATACATATATAACATACTTATACCATCATCATCTTCATCATCATCATCATCATCATCATCAAGTATGTTCATATATATTAGCATCATTCAATTACAATTCAATCATCATCATCATTAAACAACATACATGTATCTGCATCAATCATCATCATCAATAAGAAAGAACATACATGTATCCATATCATTCCAAAACAAATCAATCATCATCATGCAATTCTCAACAATCATCACATAATAATGTTTTTCAAAACAACATCTTATATTGTCACATTTCATCACATATGTCAACAATACGCCATCCATCCAACAGACAGGATATTCACATAATACTCACATCATCACAAAACTATCTCACAAGCTTCATCATACCAACAAACAAATCATCACAAGAATCATGTTTTAAACATAGCTTGTATCGTTACATCTCATCATATATGTCTACAACACAACATTCATCAAAACAAGCAAAATTGTGATTTAAAAATAATTTCGAGCTATTGCTCATTTCATCATTCTAACATAAAGAATACTGCATAAGCTTCATCCTGCTCGAAACGAAACTTAAAACAGGCCAACGGTTCAAAAGTTATGCATCTTTAAACTTTTCCAAAAATAGCTGCCACTCACAACACGCGGCGCAAATATGGTTCGCGGCGCGAACTGAGCAATCCAAAATTTCCTTGGACATTCTGCCTAGCACTTCACGGCGCAAAATGGTTCATGGCGTGAACTGAATGAATCAAAACTTCTTGACTTTCTGCCAAGCAGTTCGCAGCGCCAATCTACCTTCGCGACCCGAACTGGCAAAATTCAGAGATCCCACAGCGATTGACAACATTACGGGATTCATCCCAAAATCCCCAACACCCAATCAAATTATGTCATAAACCTCAAATACCATAATATCAGCCACATACATATTATAACACAAATATAACACACAAAGATGACCATTTAATCATCATAACAGTCATATAATCATGCAATTCATCAATTCATACAATTCCCCTCAAAATCATCCAAAAACCCCAATCTAGCATATAACCAATCGACACAAATAATGCATCTAAATTAGTCCTATTATCGATAATATGATAAAAGATGTTAACCGGAAGAGTTCCCCTTACCTTAGCCATGAATCTGGACTTTTCCCCTTCTTCTCCATCAAACCCGTAAGCCTATTTTCTTCACTTTCAACAAGAATCCCCAATCTTCAAACTCGCTTATCTCCCTCATCAATAACTTCACTGACACTAATTAATATATCAAATCAAAGGAAATTTCGTTTAGAATCCGAATCTTCAAGAATTACTTGATTTGGAGTTACGAGCAGAAAGTTATGACTCATTTTGTGAGGGCTGCACCATGAATACGAAAATACTTTTGTCCATGACTTCTCCATCTCCCCCTATTAGGTTTTGCTACTCTATTTCTCAAATTCCCCTTATTTTCTTGTTTTATGAAAACATAACATAATTTAGTAATGGATTGAACACTTAACACCCCCTTCATTACTAAATACCACACTTGGCCCAAAGGTCAATATTCCATAATTCCTTCAATTAATTCAACAAAATATTAAATAATTCTAAATAACAATTTAATTTCTGATTAAATTAAAATTAGAAAATTTGGGGTGTTACAGGCCTAACACTAATGGTGTGGTAGTTTTTCGATGTGAGAAACTACCACTTTTACAAATGTAATATCTGCCTAAAACTATGAACAACGCTTCCGTTCATAACTTGGATGCCAAATTCCACGTTAAAACTCTAATATATAATTTTATGATGCTAAAATAATTGATGCCAAAGAAGTGAGAATCGTAGGAGATAAAGTAGGAAAAAGTGGGAAGAACTATCCACATTCTGCTATTTTTCTAGTTCTGAAGTCCATGGCGGTCGCCTCACCCCATGGCGATCGCCATACTTAAAACACGGTTGATGTGGAAGTTGGGGGCCATGGTGGTCGCCTTCACCCCACGGCGGTTGCCGTGTACTAGAAACAACAATTATTCCTATTTTCTTCAATTCTCGCACTTTTGTCGGTTTCATGCACGGATGCTCTTATTTGGCAATAACCTAAAGTAAACAAATAATACTAGCATAATATGGCATAATGATAACTAAAAGAGCTTAAAATAAAATGAATTGAGTCGAAATATACTATGTATTTTCATGTTATCAAACTCCCCCACACTTGAACCTTTGCTTGTCCTCAAGCAAAACTCTACTCGTAAGAAAAACAATAGAATACAAATACTCGCTTTAGGCTACAAACTCAACTTCGGCTAAGTTTATGTCGATAGGTGCTTGCTTGCAAACTAAGGATATCGTAACAACACAATACCAAAATTATGCGGTCATAAGCCTCCCTCCTATATAAACCAATTTGAATCATGTCACTATGCCTAAGCCTAATTTACTCATCACTTTTTCATCCTTTTTTCTTCTAGAGCTTATAGTATGAATTTGAAATGCTCATTTATAGTATGAAAGTGAAATTCCCGTTTATGGTGAGATATGTGCCAACTGGAAGTGATTGGAAGGTTACAGTTAGGTGCAGGTTTCACAATCGTATAATAGCTAAGGACTTAGATGGACATGACGTATTAGTTCGCTTAAAAGATCATGAAAGAAAGTTTGTGAATGATATGACCAAATAAAATATGGCTCCTAGATACATAGTTGCTGCTTTGAAAGATAAAGATTTAGAAAACCTAACGAGCATTACCCAGGTGTACAAGGAAAAATATACATGCAAGACGACTAGAGAGGTATGTTTACTTGAATGAGACATCTACTGAACTTTATTCATGAATATAAATACATGTATTGGACCAGAAACAAAGACTCTTCCAATGTTATTGCTGATATATTTTGGACTCACCCTCATTCAGTGAAGTTGTTGAACATGTTTCATCTTGTGTTGATTTTTAATTGCACATACAAAACAAATAAGTACTTCTTATTCCAATTGCTTATAGTTTCATTTATTTGATTATGTGTTGAAAGCTATTGATTATTGATTATACATATAAAACAAATAGGTACCAACTACCACTACTTGAGATTGTTGGTGTTACATCCACGAAGTTGACATTTTTGGTTGGATTTGCCTATATGGAACATGAAATGGAGGAATACTTCACATGGGCACTAGAGAAGCTAAAAGAGTTGTTCTCTTCTGAGAAGTTGATACCGAAGGTTTTGGTTATGGATCGTGAACTGGCGTTGATGAATGTTGTGGAAGTTAAATTAAAACACTCAACATTACATAGATAGTCGTTAAATTAATTTTAACATTAAATATAGTTATAAACTGGTAGTTGAGGATGTTGCAACCTATTGATAATATATTTGACGAATCATGCAATCTTGGAATCCACTTCAATCGGACTCTTCGATGCATAGCTACGAAATATACTCCACATAACCTCTAAATCTTCATCAGTTTAGTTCAAAGTTGGCGGACTGTATCTTCCCTTCGCTATCAGACGAGGGTGAATTGTAACACCCCATTCTACCCGGCGAATATTATTAAAATCAGAGTTACAAAATTTCAGCATATAAATAGGATGCTACATTTACTTCTCAAAAACAAAGGCATTTAATCGCATGTAAAACAGATAAATAACACTTGAACTCGGATGAACCGATAACAACATCATTTAGCCTTCAAAATAAAATAACTTTTAAATTAAGCAGTGGAATCACAAATTTCAACTCAAATGACATAACATCTTTGTCAAATTAAGAACAACTTCAAAACGACAAAGTACTTAATAATATCAATTTAAAATTCAACAACTGAAGTAATGACAACAATAAAGAAACAAGTGTTCATTCCCCAAGTGCTACTTGTCATACCCCAAAATTTGCCTCCCATATTCCATTCACAATAATGCAAAGCGCAAGGTTCAGTCCCAAAGATCACTCACTCCAAAGTCCAAGATGATCCATAGTCAACTGGTTTGACCTAAAAAGTCAACCATCACCAGAGCATAGTCAAAGCTTCCCAATTTTGGTCAACATCTAGTATGTGAAGTACAACCATCATTTGATCAAAGATTGATCATGATTCCATTAATAGAAACTCAGAGATGAACAAATACACAAAGGTTCAAATTAGGGTTTCTTAGGAGAAAGTCAACCCAACTTTGACTGGGCATAACTTTCACATGGAACATCAAAAATTCCCCACTCAAAGCCTATGTTGAAGGAAATTGGATTATCTACAAATTTGTCTCTCACAAGCCAGGGCTAGAAATGATTCATTTGAGAGATACAGTGCAAAAGATTACAGGTCCTTTTCAGGCATCCTCCAAAAGCAGTTTTTTGTCAAAGAGGATATGATCAAGATAAAAGCCCCAAATGAAAAATATGTTCCAAAGTGGCTTGTAGAGGACCTCTTGAGGTTTCCAAAAAGTATTAGAACTCCCTCATAGCTTAAAAATTGAGTGAGATGTGATCGATCAAAGTCGGGTGATTTTTGAGGACCAAATGTGAAAAAAGAAGTTTCAAATTGAGAAATTTTACAAATGGGCCCATGTTTTACAACTCAAACTCGATCCACAAGTTGCCCAAACCCCATGCCACAAATTTTACTTTCTATTTAATTAATATATAATTTTATTTCATTTTTTAATGATTTAAAATAAGTTAATTAAAAGAAAATCAAATATTTTGTTGGAAAATATATTTTGGTGATTTCCAATTAATATTAATGACAAAATATATGGCAATTTTCGTGACAATTGGATTGAGAAAGAATAAGTGAGGTTTTGGCCAAAATAGAAAAATTATATTCAAAGAAAAAGTCAATTTCCACAAACTTGGAAAGATTGGATTCAAGGACCTTGGGCATTGTTTTTTTAACCTAATTATGTTCTTCTATAAGTACTAAACACAAGCCAATGGAATAGGGGACGCAACTCTGGCCAAAGAAGAACTTGCAAGAACCAAAATTTTTCACAAAAAAACTCAAAATCGTTTTCAGAGAATTCGCGGCTCTTAGCAAGAATTAAAGGTTGCAAAAGGCTCATTGGAGGATTCTGAATCTATTGGGATCATCACACGACATCAGCAACCCCAGAACACTCTCCAAATCATCAAGGTACGTGCTTCTGAAAACTGAGTCGATTGGCTCGTGTCTTGCATTCTCATGGACTTATGATTGCATATTGTGACTGTGTTTGATGCCGTGAACGTGTATGCATAATTAATTGGGTTTCTGGGCGTGTTTTATACGAATCACCATTGTTGACTAAACTAGGGTTCGTGAGTTTAAATTGGGGATTTCTGATAGGGATAAAATTAGGTCCTAATAAGGGTTGGGTTGAATTCGCAAGGTGAGGACGAAGTGAATCGAGGGGTCGCGCCTTATTTTCATGCCCATACGTGCTATTCTCTATTTCTTGCAGGGATGTTTGCTACGAATAAGACCGTAGCGAATCTGTAGCTAAAAGCTACAAGATTTTGTGTCTTCTTGGAGAAGACAATGAGGTGTCACCACCTGATTAGCTTATTCAAATTAGCGCGCGTTTTCATAAAGTGTCTGTTTGATTTCATGCATTATCTATTAAGCGTGGTGGCTTAACAAACAAATGCGCTTGGTGTGGTGGTTGATCTATACGCTTGCAAAGGGGAGGTCGTGGGTTCGAGCCTCCCCTCAAACATATATTTTTCTAAAAAATCTTCTATATGATCACATACTCCCGCCTGTGCATAGACCACTGTATACCCTCACGATCCAGACCATCAATCTCCATTAGTCTCAGATCTAACGCCCCAGCCTGGCTCCCCATGATATGCACCTTTAATCTAGCCACACTGAATCAAAACCCTAATAAACTAATTTAATTTTAATTAATATAATTGTTTTAATTAAATTCTTTTAATATATTTATTAATAATGATAATTTATTTTTATAAATAAATTATTATGTGACATTTATATTAAAATACTAATTTGTTGTTCGTGCCGATTAAATCGATTAATCGCTATGGTCAACAATAATTTTAATTAAAATGATTATTTAATTAAAATTCAATTCAATTATATTTGATTAAATGGTTGCAATTATCTTATTGATTGTGATGATTAATCCTCCCTTGTTCTAAATTTAATTTGTTATTATTTGTAATCGTATTAATCGGTTATGAGGGGTAACAATACAAAATAAAATTCACAAAAATAATAAAATACATTAATTCATTATTAGTGATAATCGAATCAATCGATTTGAATTGGTAATGGTGCAAATCATTAATCTGTTAACTATGGCGATTGAATCTATTGATCGTTGCGGTTAATAGTGCTAAATCAAATCAGGGTTGTACGCCCAAACCTCGAAACACTTTTCAAACCTTTCAAACTACAATATCAAACCACGGATTTTCATCCTTATTCAAAGCTACGATAGGTAACTCAAAAAGCCTTCAAACAACTTCAAACCATTCAAATTCAATTCTAAGGCGTACAATCCTGTGCCCCGAACTACGTTGACTCTGATTCTCCATAAGGAGATACGTAGGCACTTGGCAACAAGGCGAGTCCCCCTCTTCCAAACTCTAATCATGTTCAAATAATTAGCCTTTAGTTCTATTTACTGTCTGTCATCTTTCTTTATGTTTTGCCATAACCCTTATCTTTGCAATGTTAACCTTTAGGAAAGGGTTGAGGGTGCCTAACACCTTCCCTCGACCTGAATATAGTATCTTACCCTGATCTCTATACTGCGTAGGGTTTCCTATTCGCCCTTCAGAATAGGTGGCGACTCTCTAAGTTATAATTTTTAGGCAGGTTGCTACACTACTTATTAGAGCGACAACACCGACTCAACCTACTTGAAGGTAACTAGCCTTCATTCCTGATTACCTACACGTTACCAACATAGGAGTAACATTCAAACAGAAGAGGTGAGATTTCGTATCATATAAATAAATGTATGATAATAAATATAGGAAATATAGCTCAAGCATAATTCACCACTTCGTTACACATTAGCATTGACAAGGCATTAACAAGGCGTAAACCTTTAACTTTAAACTTTTGCCAATCCAGGCCAACTTACAGAGCATAAGCTCCCAACTTTTATGTTATGTATGCGACAACATAATGCACTATCATAAAATTCAACAACATCAACTAAACAACAACGAGGAATACCCCCATCTCAATCACCAATAATTAGTGGCAGCAACAACATCATTATCATCATAATAATCTGCAATCTATAATTACATAGTTTTGGTAATATCATCATACAACAACGTTCATACTTCGCATCATCACAAAATACCAGAAAAACACGAGTTTTAGAAATTTTTTTCAAAAGGTTTTAATTTATTGGATAGGAAATAATTTTAGCTTTTCTGAAGTTCAAACGACGCGTCAAACGGACACCCGAGTCAAAAGTCATAAATTTTTAAAGTTTTACAAAAGTGCTGTCAACTACAGGGTAATTGGTTACTTCAAGTCTGGTAACCGGTTACTTAACCTACGTTGCTACCGTTTCACAAAATCTTCCCCAGGTAACCGGTTACCTCAGACCAAGTAACAGGTTAGTTGGAGTTCCAGAGGCCAAATTCCCAATTTTTCAGTGAGGTAACCGGTTACCACAAACAAAATAACCGGTTACTTCACTGTTGTAGTGCCAAAATTCTGCAATTTTTCTGCTACGATTTTTTTCCTTCAAAAACCATTTTTTTTCATACCAGAAAATCATTATAGGTCACAATTTATCAAGTCTAACACAAGCATCATGAAATCATTTATATCTACACCATCAATCCCACCAATTTCATAGAAATTACACATAAACCATAACATCATAAACACATTCAAAAACCCAATTATTCACACAAACATGGATGTAAAATTATGGAACTTAATATCTACCATACCCATTATTATATCAACCATTATAGAGTAAGAACCCCACCATTACCTTAAATTGAAGGTTGCTCTAAGCTTCCAATGTGGTTGCCCTAGCTCTTTGCTCTTCTCTTTTCTATGTTCTTCCAAAATTTGCAATTCTAATCTTTTCTTAATTTTTTTCTTATTTTGTTAATCTCACTAACTTATAATTCTAATAATGGGTTTAACTTCACACTCCCACTATATTTACTATTAACGTCAAAATAGACCCAAATGTTCATATTTCATTATATTACTATTATTTATTAATTAACTTCTAACAAAATAACACCATCCTAATTAACTCATAATTTTAATAAAATAATTCTCAAACACACTATAAAATAATTAATTAAATAATCGGGCGTTACAACTCTCCCCCACTTAGAATATTTTCGTCTTCGAAAATTACCTCATGCAAACAACTCGAGATAAGACTCCCGCATCTTGCTCTCCAATTCCCACGTCTTGCTTTCTCCGAAGCTCCTGACCAGACTACTTTCACCAAAGCAATCTCCTTTCCTCTTAGAGTCTTCGTTTAAGATCCGCGATCCGTACAGGCATCGTCTCCATAGTAAGATTATCCTGTATTTGCACATCATCCATATGAATCACATGAGATGGACTTGGAATATATTTTCAGAGTTGTGACACATGAAACACATCATGAAAATTTGAAAGATTAGGCGGTAAATCCACTATATAAGCAACATTTCCAACTCTGTCCAAAATCTGATACAGACCAATAAAACGATGAGTGAGCTTCTTAGACTTCAATGCTCGCCCAACACCGGTCACATGCGTGACTCTCAAAAACATATGGTCACCCGCTTGAAATTCCAAATCTTTCCTTCGCTTGTCATGATAACTCTTCTGTCTACTTTGAGAAGTTTTCATCCTTTCTCGAATTAACTTCACCTTCTCAGTAGTCTCTCCAACAATTTCATGTCCAAGCACCACACTTTCCCCAGATTCATGCCAACATAAAGGAATTCTACATCTTCGTCCATACAACACTTCAAAAGGTACCATTGCAATACTAGAATGGTAACTTTTATTATAAGTGAACTCTATCAATGGAAGATAAGTATCCCACGAACCTCCCTCCTCAAGAACACATGCTCTCAACAAATCCTCCAACGACTGAATATTCCTCTCCGTCTAACCATCCGTCTGAGGGTGATACACCGAACTCAACCTCAACTTCGAACCCAACGCCTCTTGCAAACTCTTCCAAAAATCAGAAGCAAACCTCATATCTCTATCCGAAACAATACACAAAGGAACACCTTGCAGGTTTACAATTACTCTAGTATAAATCTCTGCCAGCTTTGATATTAGAAAACTGATGTTAATAGGAATAAAATGAGTCAACTTCGTAAGTCTATCAACAATCACCCAAATGGTATCATACCCTCTTGAAGTGTTCGGTAATACCTGTCACAAAGACCATCGATATGCTATCCCATTTCTATTTTGGAATTTCTAACGGTTGCATCAATCTCGCAGGCTTCTGATGTTCTATCTTTAACTTCTGACAAGTCAAACAAGCATACACAAAATGTGATGCCTCACGTTTCATTCCAGGCCACCAAAACAAATTCTTCAAATCCTAATACATTTTAGTAGCTCCTAGATGAATACTCAACTTACTTCTATGACTTTCCTCAAGAATTATCTTATTCATATCCGCGTTATCAGGAATATAAATTCGATTGCAAAATCTCAACACACCTTGCACATTTAATTTGAAATCATTATTCTCGAACTGGTCGATTCCAACCATCGAATCTACTAATTTCACATCTAACTTCTGAGCTTCTTTGATATTGTCCAGAAAATCATTATTAATCTTCAGCATTCCCAACCTAACACTCTGTGGTGTCACTTCGTAAACTAAACTCATATCTCTGAACTGTTTAATTAATTTCAATTCTTTAACCATCATTGCCAACATATGTAAATTCTTTCAGCATAAAGCATCAGCCACAACATTAGTTTTACCTGGATGATAATTCAAACCGAAATCATAATCTTTTAATAACTCCAACCATCTTCGTTGTCTCATATTCAGTTCCTTCTGGTCAAATAAATACTTTAAACTTTTATGGTCACTAAATACTTCAAATCTAGAACCATAAAGATAATGCCTCCAAATCTTCAGCACAAAAACAACTGCAGCAAGCTCTAAATCATGCGTATGATAGTTTCTTTCATGAATTCTCAACGACCTTGACGCATAAGCCACTACCTTATCATTCTACAAAAGCACACCTCCTAAACCCAATTTAGAAGCATCACAATACACAACAAAAGGTTCTCCCGAATTAGGTAATTTCAAAATCGGAGCCGTCGTCAATCTTTTCTTTAATTCGGTAAAAAATTCTTCATATTGAATGTCCCACACAAAAGCTCTACCTTTAAAAGTCAACTTAGTTAACGGGAAAGCTAACTTAGAAAAGCCTTCAATAAACCTTCTAAAATAACCATCTAATCCCAAGAAGCTTATAATCTCGGTAGCCGACTTTGGAGTTTCCCATTTCAACACAACATCCATTTTATATGAATCCACAACAATGCCTTTACCTGAAATAACATGACCAAGAAAACTAACCTCCTTTAACCAAAATTCACATTTGGACAACTTTGCATATAACTTCTTTTCTTTCAAAACCTGCAATACTAATCTCAAGTGTTCTGGATTCTCTTCTTCTGATTTAGAGTAAATCAAAATGTCATCAATGAACACTACCACAAACCGATCCAAATAAGCATGAAAGATACGGTTCATGTATTCCATGAATACTCCCGGCGCATTAGTAACACCGAAAGACATCACTGAATACTCATAATGTCCATCTTCATCATTCACTTTAATCTCATGATAACAACAAGGCATAAGCCCTCAACTTATTATTGCCAATAAATAGAGGCATCAGAGCATAAGCTCCAACCTTTTATGCTATGTATGCGACAACATAATGCACCACCATAAAATACAACAATATCAACTAAACAACAACGAGGAATACCCCCATCTCTATCACCAATAGTTAGTGGCACCAACAACATCATTATCATCGTAATAATCTGCAATCTATAATTACATCGTTTTGGTAACATCATACAAAAAAGTTCATACTTCGCATCGTCACAAAATACTGGAAAAACACGAGTTTCAGAAATTATTTTCAAAAGGTTTTAATTTAATTTCATTGGATAGATTTTTTTTTAGCTTTTCGAAAGTTCAAATGGCGCGTCAAACGGACACCTGAGTCAAAAGTTATGAATTTTTAAAGTTTTACAAAAGTGCTATCAGCTACAGGGTAACCGGTTACTTCAAGTCTGATAACTGGTTACTCAACCTACGTTGCTACTGTTTCACAAAATCTGCCCCAGGCAACCGGTTACCTCATACTAAGTAACCGGTTACTTGGAGTTCCATAGGCCGAATTCCCAATTTTTCAGTGAGGTAACCAGTTACCTCAAACCAGGTAACCACTTACTTCACTATTGCAGAGCCAAAATTCTGCAATTTTTCTCCTACGATCTTTTTCCTCCAAAAACCCTTTTTTTTCATACTAGAAAATCATTATAGGTCACAATTTATCAAGTCTAACAAAAGCATCATGAAATCATTCATATCTACACCATCAATCCCACCAATTTCACAAAAATCACACATAAACACATTCAAAAACCCAATTATTCACACAAACATGGATGTAAAAATATGGAACTTAATCTCTACCATACCCATTATCATATCAATCCTTATAGAGTAAGAACCCCACCCTTACCTTGAATTGAAGGTTGCTTTAAGCTTCCAATGGGGTTGCCCTAGCGCTTTGCTCTTCTCTCTTCTACGTTCTTCCAAAATTTGCAATTCTAATATTTTCTTAACTTTTTTCTTATTTTGTTATTCTCACCAACTTCTAATTCTCATAATGGGCTTAGCTTAACACCCCCACTATTTTTACTATTAACTTCAAAATAGGCCCAAATGTTCATATTTCATTATATTACTATTATTAATTAATTAACTTCTAACAAAATAAAACCATCCTAAACAACTCATAATTTTAATCAAATAATGCGCTAACACACTATAAAATAATTGTGAGATATTGGATCAAACTCTAGTATGGTCGAAGGGTAGCTTCTTGGTTCGACAGTTCGACAGAGTTAAGCATGAAGTCGAAGGATTGTTCACATGCTGGTGTCGAAGTGTGCATGCTGTAGTCGAAGATGGGTCTAGCATGCAGATGTCGAAGATGCTATGGTTGTTAGCATGTTAAATTAGGTTTTAGTGTTTAAATCCTAATTTGTTAAGTTAGCTTGTTTATTAAGTTGGCTTGTGTAATGGGCCTTGCTGAAAAAGCCCATTAGTTAGTATGTTAGGTTTTATTATAAATAGCATACTAGTCTCTCATCATTGCTAAGCTGCAAATCCTAATTTAGGGTGAGAGAGGTTATTTGTTATTCTTGTAAACTTGTAATCTTGTTTTAAGAGAAAGTAAAAGAATAACAGCTATAACCAATTCTTGTGTTCTTCTTCTTCCTTGTCCTTTATTCATCCCTTATTTTATACTTTGTTCTTGGCATTGAATTCACAACAAATTGGTGCGGTGAGCGTGGAGAAGATGCCTTCAACAAAGTATGAGATTGAAAAGTTCACCGGAGTGAATGATTTCGGTCTGTGGCGCTTGAAGATGAAAGCCCTACTGGTTCAGCAGGGTTGTTTGGAAGCGTTGAAGGGAGAAGCAGCCATGAATGCAGAATTGACGGCAGCGGAGAAGACGAATATGATCGAGAAAGCACACAGCGCAATTTTGTTGAGCCTTGGTGATAAGGTTCTCAGACAGGTATCAAAGGAGACGACGGCATCAGGGTTATGGGTGAAACTTGAAAGTTTGTATATGACCAAATCGCTGGTAAATCGACTCTACCTGAAGCAAGCTTTGTATTCATTCAAGATGGTTGAAGACAAAGTGTTGGCTGAGCAGTTGGATATGTTCAACAAGCTGATTCTTGATCTTGAAAATATTGATGTGAAGATCGATGATGAAGATCAAGCGCTGTTACTATTGTGCGCTTTGCCTCGATCACATGCTCACTTCAAAGAAACTCTCTTGTATGGAAGGGAGTCCCTGACGTTTGAAGAAGTTCAATCAGCCTTGTATTCTAAAGACTTGAACGAACAAAAGGAGCATAAACCTTCGACTGTTGGCGAAGGTTTGACCGTTAAAGGAAAACTCTTACGAAAGGATGGTAAGTTTGACAAGAAGAAGGGCAAAAGCCAGTCGAAGTCTTACAGTGGCGAAGCATCTGGCATTCGATGCTATCATTGTAAGAAGGAGGGTCACACAAGAAAGGTGTGCCCTGAACGCCTGAAATATCATGGAGGTAAGGATAATGGTAATGCAGCCATTGTTCAAGATGATTTCGAATCATCTGATGTCCTTGTGGTTTCGAGCAGTGACTCTAGGAAGGAGTGGATTATGGATTCAAGTTGCACTTGGAACATGACTCCAAACAAAGACTTGTTCGAGGAATTATGTGATCAAGATGGTGGATCAGTACTGCTGGGAAACAATAAAGCTTGCAAAATTGCAGGTGTTGGATCTGTGAGATTCAAACTCCATGATGAGTCAATAAGGTTGTTGACTGAAGTCAGGTATGTTCCTGAATTGAAGAGAAATCTACTTTCTCTTGGAGAATTCGACAAGAAAGGATATGTTTTCCAAGGAGAGAAAAATATCCTAAGAGTCATGAAGGGGTCGAAGGAAGTCTTGAGAGGCGTGATGAAACAAGGGTTGTATACCCTTGAGGCTGAAGTTGTAAGTGGTTCAACAAATGTTGCATCCACGAAACCTTTGTCGAAGACAGAAATCTGGAATACCAACAAGGGTTGTATACCCTTGAGGATGAAGTTGTAAGTGGTTCAACAAATGTTGCATCCACGAAACCTTTGTCGAAGACAGAAATCTGGAATACCAACAAGGGTTGACCTGCTTTGATACCAACTGTAATACCCTACCAATATGTGTCTAGAATCATATCAGCAGAATAGTAATAACTGGTACTGAGTACATACAAAAGTCAGGAATAATAACATAAGATGTATACATTTCAAAATCATCTTGAAGATGGATACAATGAATATATCTACACAATGATAATAATACACAGCGGAAGAAAAGATCAGGCACAGTCTTTACAGCATCAGGTCAAAAGCTCTTGATCCAAGCATCTAGCAAAACTCGATCTTGCACGGTACCTGAAAAAAATAATAAGATGAATGGGGTGAGATTACTAAATCTCAGTGAGTTCCCCTATCTTATGGGTTCTCTCGGCTCTACAGGGTACATACATCAACTACAGATCCCTGACAGATCCTAAGGTTTCCTCACTATCCAGTACAGGAAAGCATGTCAACTCGTAGCACCACGATTGAATGTCCACTAACCACCCGATTAGATATTCTGAGAATACATCACATGTTCAGATATTAGGTACATGTTTCCTCCAGAATAGGTCTTCCGGGTTTACCCGCCAACCTTCTGTCGGGAGCTACCCTTAAGGTCTGGTCTTCTGGGTTTACCTGCCTATCTGCTCTCGAAACAAGACTCCAAAACATACCTTTTCAATCTACATGGTAAGTAACTCATATGACTATAGAGAACCATGAAATCGACATTGAATCGTATCACACGATTCAACTCCTCCAATATCCCAGGGCCTGCATCTCACATAGAAATTCACCCTCAAGGAGATGACAAAAGGAGAAGGTGTGGCCCACATCTCCGGGAGTTCATCCCCGAAGAATAGCTCCTGAACTACGGAGCACGGCCCATTCCTGAGATCACACACTCGAGGAATGCCTGCAATATATGTGGCACA
Source organism: Vicia villosa (assembly GCF_029867415.1). Classification (NCBI taxonomy): domain Eukaryota; kingdom Viridiplantae; phylum Streptophyta; class Magnoliopsida; order Fabales; family Fabaceae; genus Vicia; species Vicia villosa. The sequence continues at coordinate 41,175,766 of NC_081181.1, read as the reverse complement.
GGGGCATCCTTGGAAATACTTCACAAGAAATAGCCAACATATATGTAACATGCCTACTCGCAGTTACTATCCTTATGTCTGTTCTCTAACCCCTCGTCTCATACTTACTACACCATTAGATTGTAGGATTCAAAAGTAGCCGCTTGATAGGAAAAGGAATATCAGGTTAACATCCATTCATATCTCTTGGTTTAGGTATCCTAAGGTTCACCTTACCATATCCATATTTTGTTAATCGACGTACACAAGTTACGCCAAGTTGTAAGGCCTCCTCGCCTCTTGGTTCACTTGCTTAGCTCCACAAGCTATAATACCTAAACTTCTTTAGTGAACATGGCTAGCTTTGATTTTCATCACCGCTCATTCTATGATGCCTACTACCTACTTAAAGGAACACTTGGGCACTACGGCCTTTAGAATGATCAACGAATCAATTATCCGAGCATTATCTTTAGTAATCAAGATACAAGGATATTCACATGGATTTAATTAGTACTTAAGAGTATGCTAAGGTTGTGGAAGCTTAGACATCTCGTAGCCCTTTCCGTTAGCTTTCCAATGCCTCCGACGGCGCCCAATTCTGAGTTACGGAACTCCAGTTATGGTCGAAACAGTAAAAGGATGATTTTCTGTCAGGTGCAATCGATTTGCACTAGTGTGCAATCGATTGCTCGCTGAACCAGAAGCGCAGAAAGTCAATTTTTCACAGTGCAATCGATTGCTTTACCCCTGCAATCGATTGCTTACTGAACCAGAAGCAAAAATCACATTTTTCTTGCATAAAACCAGTTCCAATAGTGTTCTAACTCATCCTTAAGTTCCCCAACAATCCAAATTCGAATCCCATCTTATTTCAACAGTCCATAGCATACAATTTCATCAAAAGAACACATATTTCACATATTAAATCAACATGCAAGGTATTGATCACAATCTAAACCCTTAATCATGCAATTTCATAAAACCCAAATCCTACCCAAGTTCTAACTATGGAACTCACCTCAATTTGATGGAGATTCTGAGTTGCTTGATTGAGAGTAGAGATGATGATGCTGATCCTTACACTTGATTATAGTCCTTCCTCCATAATCACTAAGTTTCACACACATGCATGTTGATGATGTTGTTTAGGTTTGATCTCCTCTCTAATTCCATATGCAATCCTCTAGATCAAGGAAGATGGCCTTTGTTCCTCCTCATTCTCATTCATGTTCTCTCTAAGCTTCTATGCCTCCCTCAAATCATAATTTGTGAAGTGAAGTGGAAGAATTCACACTTAATTAAATGGTACATGGAAATGTCCATTATACCCTCCAACCATGCAATAATTACTAGTTTGCCATTTAGTTAGATTCTAATCAATTCCTTTTGATTCCAACTAATCCATTAATTCTTAGCAACTTCTAGTATATAAAATTATGCCAAGACAAATAAGGATGTTACATTCTCCCCCCCTTAAATAGAATTCGCCCTAGAATTCCTTCCAATCACCATGAGAAATAAGCTCCTCACATTTTCTTCTAATAAGAATGAGAATGCCTGCTATATATGAGGAATCACTGCTACAACTTTCACATCTAGCAACGATAATCCAGATTCAAAGCTATACGAATCCATATGGAGTCACACATGTGTCTGCTAAGTCCTTGGGTCTTGACTTCTAATTCCCAATGCTTAGGAGGATTGATTCCAAGTTCACCTTCACTGTACAACAACCACTTTCCCACTTCGATCCTCCCTTCGATCTTGGTCGGAACAACTGACTCCAAAATCCACAAGAGCGTATAATTCCTGCGACTATCTATCTCGATAGCTAACTACTTCACATAAGTTCTTTCCAATGAAGAGAAAGATCTAACGGTTGACCTGCAACATCGCTCAAATTCTCCACATACGCTCACAAGTTTACCCGACATAGTCAAATAAGACTTCGTCAAGTAAAATCCTCTACTTACTTCCAGCATCTCTAATGGTCACAATACTCCTTCCAATATTCACAAGCTAGCCCATGAAATTTCCGATTATACCTCGACCACAGTGTCCTTCTATACCGGTCCATCGGCGGGTTTCTCAAGATTATGGTGGATCCTTGAGTCTACGATGAACGAAACAGTACTTTGTCGAGTTCATCTTCGGAAGGTATCCCCATACCTACCTATTACAGGCATATCCCAGTCTTGTCTGATGCACTATTCTGATCTCAATCGATCACACAATTCACGGAACCCTCTAAGCCATATTGTGTCCATAATCCACTTGGCTTCATTACTCTATTGCTCTCAATCCCTTGGTAGCAACAATTCCTTCTCGACATTCTTCCAATTATAATACGTGCTAGAGTTTTAACCACACTCACCAACACTACTAGTCGAGATCGAGTCATTCTTAACATCAAGTCACTAAATACTCCGTCATCCTTGGAAAATTCTCCTTAGAATACAACCCTTGTCATACATTTCATTTTCCGAACTTCTGAAACTGAATACTCGCCAAATATGAATTCATGTTACTTTACTAATTCCCGGATCATATAGCTGCTACAATAACTTTGTCAACCTGTCCATAGTTTCTTCTCAACCATACGACTTCATACGGTTGGCATGACAACACTTCCCAGAATTCATATGGCTTAACCGAAATAACAATACTTTCATAGTCGCAATTCAACTATAATGTCATCTAATGCCTTTTCATTTCCGAAACTGACACTAAATTGACTTCTTCGGTCGCATTCTCTAATGCATCGTTTCTAGCAGTTAAGTGTATATCACAATGCAAGGAATTAGACTTTGTGCCTTGGATATTCCCCTTTGAGATTCCACAACACTCCAAAACGAAAGTCCCTCTGCTTACCGAGTCTGACCTTATTTAACTTCTTAGGATCTACAAATACTCCCCTCGATTCATCTCACATCGAGGTAACCCAAGACATACTTCGTCCATTCTAACATTAATTACCAATGTTAATGAGTAGTCACATAATGCGCTGGTCGGAGTATGATGATTACACACACATCCCCATCTCAGAAATATGCATAAAGGTTCACTGACTCCAACGGAACAAGGAGCATCCACGATGTAGAATCTAAAATTCTCACACGATCACGACCACCCAAGGTCTCATCAGAGTGTAGTATCAGAACTTAATCCACCTTGTCGTCGCCTACTCGCATAATCCTCAATCATCGAGTGCAACATGTGGATTCTTATCCCTCATACCTTATGAGAATATGGATCCGCATCTCACGAATACCAATCTCATCCTACCTTGAGTTCCAGATCAACATGTCCCACATCTGTCAAGAAAGAATGACTCACACGCCTCGTGCATGATAACGATACTGTGGCAACATACATGTCTGGTAGTACTAACATGGTGGTCCAACTCCGAGGCCATGCACTCAAGTAACCTACCCAGTAACGTATAACGATCTCCACCTGTATCCTATAGCCACGAACGACTAATTGAACATGTCTCAACTGAGGTTATCGCTACTTAGATCCTTTTAGTCACACGTTCAAGGTTTACCTCCCCTAAACGCAACAAACTGGATCAACTTGCTACGAATCTAGTTCGAGTTCCTATGCTAGGTGTGTACTCACTCACACATGGCATGCAGAAGAGATTCCCAATGTTAACTCCCACCATATAGGAATATCATGGTCACAAATAACAGTCACCCACTGCAGTCAACTCACCGATGCTTCAGACAACCATTAGTGTAGTTCACCTAAGTACCAAATGCATAGCGTAGCTTGACGGCTTCACTCGGGATTAGATGATTCATAACTAGCAGGAAACATGGATTGTTGCCCTCTGCATATCCCTCCATTCGGTTTCCTCCTAGCGTAGTTCTAGGACTCACGCATTTCAGAATAATAAAGGAGATGCAGTAGTTTCTTCCACCCTATCCGGCATCTCAGATTTCCCAATTTGGAGATCACCACTTCCACTCGTTCTACCAACCATTCACTAGATAACTACCCGCATCTTAAGGTACACCAAAACGAGTCAGAGGTAATAATCTTGTCCCTCCAAATACTGTCTAGGCATGAGTAATTAGAAAGATCCAATACCTCTGTCCAACTCCCAAAGTCTTCCATCCAACCGTTTCTCTATCCATGTTTGCTACTGGCATCATTATCTAGTAACGAATTCTTAAAAGATTCAAGCTCAGCTTCATCATGGAATTCCCATACATCATTCCTACTTAGGTGCTTCATAGACTCACTTTACTACTACATAGATTCCAGAGAAGGTTCACTCCATCCAATCGAAATCTTAGAACTCTAGTCGTCTTAGGCCTTACCACAAAAGTTGGGGTGTCAACTATTTTGTGACAATTTTTCCTCTTATGTCTGACAATTCCAACATTCTCCCAAATTAACCGACTTCTACCACTTCAACTAATTCCTCTAACATACACTCCGTCTTAAAGGTTCTCTTTGTCCCAAAAGGTGTTCGGAAATTCCAACTCCCTTGACTTCTCTCGTGGAGACTACTGTTGCAACCACCTTGCATATACAGCATTATCCATGTCCGACAATTCACCCCAACTCCTTACTGGACCTCTTCTACCACACGAGTCACTTCGGGGCTAACACATCCTCGTGGTGGCTCTGCCGTGATCCTGCCTATCATGTACCCAGTTGGTGAGTTGATCAAGTTCAACAACTGAATAACATGACAGTAAAATCGAGCCAGCAACGCACACTTGTGAGGAAGAAAGAAGTTTGCTAATGATGCCTCACAGCTAGGTCGAGGGTCGACCTGCTCTGATACCAACTGTAATACCCTACCAATATGTGTCTAGAATCATATCAGCAGAATAGTAATAACTGGTACTGAGTACATACAAAAGTCAGGAATAATAACATAAGATGTATACATTTCAAAATCATCTTGAAGATGGATACAATGAATATATCTACACAATGATAATAATACACAGCGGAAGAAAAGATCAGGCACAGTCTTCACAGCATCAGGTCAAAAGCTCTTGATCCAAGCATCTAACAAAACTCGATCTTGCACGGTACCTGAAAAAAATAATAAGATGAATGGGGTGAGATTACTAAATCTCAGTGAGTTCCCCTATCTTATGGGTTCTCTCGGCTCTACAGGGTACATACATCAACTACAGATCCCTGACAGATCCTAAGGTTTCCTCACTATCCAGTACAGGAAAGCATGTCAACTCGTAGCACCACGATTGAATGTCCACTAACCACCCGATTAGATATTCTGAGAATACATCACTTGTTCAGATATTAGGTACATGTTTCCTCCAGAATAGGTCTTCCGGGTTTACCCGCCAACCTTTTGTCGGGAGCTACCCTTAAGGTCTGGTCTTCTGGGTTTACCTGCCTATCTGCTCTCGAAACAAGACCCCAAAACATACCTTTTCAATCTACATGGTAAGTAACTCATATGACTATAGAGAACCATGGAATCGACATTGAATCGTATCACACGATTCAACTCCTCCAATATCCCAGGGCCTGAATCTCACATAGAAATTCACCCTCAAGGAGATGACAAAAGGAGAAGGTGTGGCCCACATCTCCGGGAGTTCATCCCCGAAGAATAGCTCCTGAACTACGGAGCACGGCCCATTCCTGAGATCACACACTCGAGGAATGCCTGCAATATATGTGGCACATGGGCATCCTTGGAAATACTTCACAAGAAATAGCCAACATATATGTAACATGCCTACTCGCAGTTACTATCCTTATGTCTGTTCTCTAACCCCTCGTCTCATACTTACTACACCATTAGATTGTAGGATTCGAAAGTAGCCGCTTGATAGGAAAAGGAATATCAGGTTAACATCCATTCATATCTCTTGGTTTAGGTATCCTAAGGTTCACCTTACCATATCCATATTTTGTTAATCGACGTACACAAGTTACGCCAAGTTGTAAGGCCTCCTCGCCTCTTGGTTCACTTGCTTAGCTCCACAAGCTATAATACCTAAACTTCTTTAGTGAACATGGCTAGCTTTGATTTTCATCACCGCTCATTCTATCATGCCTACTACCTACTTAAAGGAACACTTGGGCACTACGGCCTTTAGAATGATCAACGAATCAATTATCCGAGCATTATCTTTAGTAATCAAGATACAAGGATATTCACATGGATTTAATTAGTACTTAAGAGTATGCTAAGGTTGTGGAAGCTTAGACATCTCGTATCCCTTTCCGTTAGCTTTCCAATGCCTCCGACGGCGCCCAATTCTGAGTTACGGAACTCCAGTTATGGTCGAAACAGTAAAAGGATGATTTTCTGTCAGGTGCAATCGATTTGCACTGGTGTGCAATCGATTGCTCGCTGAACCAGAAGCGCAGAAAGTCAATTTTTCACAGTGCAATCGATTGCTTTACCCCTGCAATCGATTGCTTACTGAACCAGAAGCAAAAATCACATTTTTCTTGCATAAAACCAGTTCCAATAGTGTTCTAACTCATCCTTAAGTTCCCCAACAATCCAAATTCGAATCCCATCTTATTTCAACAGTCCATAGCATACAATTTCATCAAAAGAACACATATTTCACATATTAAATCAACATGCAAGGTATTGATCACAATCTAAACCCTTAATCATGCAATTTCATAAAACCCAAATCCTACCCAAGTTCTAACTATGGAACTCACCTCAATTTGATGGAGATTCTGAGTTGCTTGATTGAGAGTAGAGATGATGATGCTGATCCTTACACTTGATTATAGTCCTTCCTCCATAATCACTAAGTTTCACACACATGCATGTTGATGATGTTGTTTAGGTTTGATCTCCTCTCTAATTCCATATGCAATCCTCTAGATCAAGGAAGATGGCCTTTGTTCCTCCTCATTCTCATTCATGTTCTCTCTAAGCTTCTATGCCTCCCTCAAATCAGAATTTGTGAAGTGAAGTGGAAGAATTCACACTTAATTAAATGGTACATGGAAATGTCCATTATACCCTCCAACCATGCAATAATTACTAGTTTGCCATTTAGTTAGATTCTAATCAATTCCTTTTGATTCCAACTAATCCATTAATTCTTAGCAACTTCTAGTATATAAAATTATGCCAAGACAAATAAGGATGTTACATTCTCCCCCCCTTAAATAGAATTCGCCCTAGAATTCCTTCCAATCACCATGAGAAATAAGCTCCTCACATTTTCTTCTAATAAGAATGAGAATGCCTGCTATATATGAGGAATCACTGCTACAACTTTCACATCTAGCAACGATAATCCAGATTCAAAGCTATACGAATCCATATGGAGTCACACATGTGTCTGCTAAGTCCTTGGGTCTTGACTTCTAATTCCCAATGCTTAGGAGGATTGATTCCAAGTTCACCTTCACTGTACAACAACCACTTTCCCACTTCGATCCTCCCTTCGATCTTGGTCGGAACAACTGACTCCAAAATCCACAAGAGCGTATAATTCCTGCGACTATCTATCTCGATAGCTAACTACTTCACATAAGTTCTTTCCAATGAAGAGAAAGATCTAACGGTTGACCTGCAACATCGCTCAAATTCTCCACATACGCTCACAAGTTTACCCGACATAGTCAAATAAGACTTCGTCAAGTAAAATCCTCTACTTACTTCCAGCATCTCTAATGGTCACAATACTCCTTCCAATATTCACAAGCTAGCCCATGAAATTTCCGATTATACCTCGACCACAGTGTCCTTCTATACCGGTCCATCGGCGGGTTTCTCAAGATTATGGTGGATCCTTGAGTCTACGATGAACGAAACAGTACTTTGTCGAGTTCATCTTCGGAAGGTATCCCCATACCTACCTATTACAGGCATATCCCAGTCTTGTCTGATGCACTATTCTGATCTCAATCGATCACACAATTCACGGAACCCTCTAAGCCATATTGTGTCCATAATCCACTTGGCTTCATTACTCTATTGCTCTCAATCCCTTGGTAGCAACAATTCCTTCTCGACATTCTTCCAATTATAATACGTGCTAGAGTTTTAACCACACTCACCAACACTACTAGTCGAGATCGAGTCATTCTTAACATCAAGTCACTAAATACTCCGTCATCCTTGGAAAATTCTCCTTAGAATACAACCCTTGTCATACATTTCATTTTCCGAACTTCTGAAACTGAATACTCGCCAAATATGAATTCATGTTACTTTACTAATTCCCGGATCATATAGCTGCTACAATAACTTTGTCAACCTGTCCATAGTTTCTTCTCAACCATACGACTTCATACGGTTGGCATGACAACACTTCCCAGAATTCATATGGCTTAACCGAAATAACAATACTTTCATAGTCGCAATTCAACTATAATGTCATCTAATGCCTTTTCATTTCCGAAACTGACACTAAATTGACTTCTTCGGTCGCATTCTCTAATGCATCGTTTCTAGCAGTTAAGTGTATATCACAATGCAAGGAATTAGACTTTGTGCCTTGGATATTCCCCTTTGAGATTCCACAACACTCCAAAACGAAAGTCCCTCTGCTTACCGAGTCTGACCTTATTTAACTTCTTAGGATCTACAAATACTCCCCTCGATTCATCTCACATCGAGGTAACCCAAGACATACTTCGTCCATTCTAACATTAATTACCAATGTTAATGAGTAGTCACATAATGCGCTGGTCGGAGTATGATGATTACACACACATCCCCATCTCAGAAATATGCATAAAGGTTCACTGACTCCAACGGAACAAGGAGCATCCACGATGTAGAATCTAAAATTCTCACACGATCACGACCACCCAAGGTCTCATCAGAGTGTAGTATCAGAACTTAATCCACCTTGTCGTCGCCTACTCGCATAATCCTCAATCATCGAGTGCAACATGTGGATTCTTATCCCTCATACCTTATGAGAATATGGATCCGCATCTCACGAATACCAATCTCATCCTACCTTGAGTTCCAGATCAACATGTCCCACATCTGTCAAGAAAGAATGACTCACACGCCTCGTGCATGATAACGATACTGTGGCAACATACATGTCTGGTAGTACTAACATGGTGGTCCAACTCCGAGGCCATGCACTCAAGTAACCTACCCAGTAACGTATAACGATCTCCACCTGTATCCTATAGCCACGAACGACTAATTGAACATGTCTCAACTGAGGTTATCGCTACTTAGATCCTTTTAGTCACACGTTCAAGGTTTACCTCCCCTAAACGCAACAAACTGGATCAACTTGCTACGAATCTAGTTCGAGTTCCTATGCTAGGTGTGTACTCACTCACACATGGCATGCAGAAGAGATTCCCAATGTTAACTCCCACCATATAGGAATATCATGGTCACAAATAACAGTCACCCACTGCAGTCAACTCACCGATGCTTCAGACAACCATTAGTGTAGTTCACCTAAGTACCAAATGCATAGCGTAGCTTGACGGCTTCACTCGGGATTAGATGATTCATAACTAGCAGGAAACATGGATTGTTGCCCTCTGCATATCCCTCCATTCGGTTTCCTCCTAGCGTAGTTCTAGGACTCACGCATTTCAGAATAATAAAGGAGATGCAGTAGTTTCTTCCACCCTATCCGGCATCTCAGATTTCCCAATTTGGAGATCACCACTTCCACTCGTTCTACCAACCATTCACTAGATAACTACCCGCATCTTAAGGTACACCAAAACGAGTCAGAGGTAATAATCTTGTCCCTCCAAATACTGTCTAGGCATGAGTAATTAGAAAGATCCAATACCTCTGTCCAACTCCCAAAGTCTTCCATCCAACCGTTTCTCTATCCATGTTTGCTACTGGCATCATTATCTAGTAACGAATTCTTAAAAGATTCAAGCTCAGCTTCATCATGGAATTCCCATACATCATTCCTACTTAGGTGCTTCATAGACTCACTTTACTACTACATAGATTCCAGAGAAGGTTCACTCCATCCAATCGAAATCTTAGAACTCTAGTCGTCTTAGGCCTTACCACAAAAGTTGGGGTGTCAACTATTTTGTGACAATTTTTCCTCTTATGTCTGACAATTCCAACATTCTCCCAAATTAACCGACTTCTACCACTTCAACTAATTCCTCTAACATACACTCCGTCTTAAAGGTTCTCTTTGTCCCAAAAGGTGTTCGGAAATTCCAACTCCCTTGACTTCTCTCGTGGAGACTACTGTTGCAACCACCTTGCATATACAGCATTATCCATGTCCGACAATTCACCCCAACTCCTTACTGGACCTCTTCTACCACACGAGTCACTTCGGGGCTAACACATCCTCGTGGTGGCTCTGCCGTGATCCTGCCTATCATGTACCCAGTTGGTGAGTTGATCAAGTTCAACAACTGAATAACATGACAGTAAAATCGAGCCAGCAACGCACACTTGTGAGGAAGAAAGAAGTTTGCTAATGATGCCTCACAGCTAGGTCGAGGGTCGACCTGCTCTGATACCAACTGTAATACCCTACCAATATGTGTCTAGAATCATATCAGCAGAATAGTAATAACTGGTACTGAGTACATACAAAAGTCAGGAATAATAACATAAGATGTATACATTTCAAAATCATCTTGAAGATGGATACAATGAATATATCTACACAATGATAATAATACACAGCGGAAGAAAAGATCAGGCACAGTCTTCACAGCATCAGGTCAAAAGCTCTTGATCCAAGCATCTAACAAAACTCGATCTTGCACGGTACCTGAAAAAAATAATAAGATGAATGGGGTGAGATTACTAAATCTCAGTGAGTTCCCCTATCTTATGGGTTCTCTCGGCTCTACAGGGTACATACATCAACTACAGATCCCTGACAGATCCTAAGGTTTCCTCACTATCCAGTACAGGAAAGCATGTCAACTCGTAGCACCACGATTGAATGTCCACTAACCACCCGATTAGATATTCTGAGAATACATCACTTGTTCAGATATTAGGTACATGTTTCCTCCAGAATAGGTCTTCCGGGTTTACCCGCCAACCTTTTGTCGGGAGCTACCCTTAAGGTCTGGTCTTCTGGGTTTACCTGCCTATCTGCTCTCGAAACAAGACCCCAAAACATACCTTTTCAATCTACATGGTAAGTAACTCATATGACTATAGAGAACCATGGAATCGACATTGAATCGTATCACACGATTCAACTCCTCCAATATCCCAGGGCCTGAATCTCACATAGAAATTCACCCTCAAGGAGATGACAAAAGGAGAAGGTGTGGCCCACATCTCCGGGAGTTCATCCCCGAAGAATAGCTCCTGAACTACGGAGCACGGCCCATTCCTGAGATCACACACTCGAGGAATGCCTGCAATATATGTGGCACATGGGCATCCTTGGAAATACTTCACAAGAAATAGCCAACATATATGTAACATGCCTACTCGCAGTTACTATCCTTATGTCTGTTCTCTAACCCCTCGTCTCATACTTACTACACCATTAGATTGTAGGATTCGAAAGTAGCCGCTTGATAGGAAAAGGAATATCAGGTTAACATCCATTCATATCTCTTGGTTTAGGTATCCTAAGGTTCACCTTACCATATCCATATTTTGTTAATCGACGTACACAAGTTACGCCAAGTTGTAAGGCCTCCTCGCCTCTTGGTTCACTTGCTTAGCTCCACAAGCTATAATACCTAAACTTCTTTAGTGAACATGGCTAGCTTTGATTTTCATCACCGCTCATTCTATCATGCCTACTACCTACTTAAAGGAACACTTGGGCACTACGGCCTTTAGAATGATCAACGAATCAATTATCCGAGCATTATCTTTAGTAATCAAGATACAAGGATATTCACATGGATTTAATTAGTACTTAAGAGTATGCTAAGGTTGTGGAAGCTTAGACATCTCGTATCCCTTTCCGTTAGCTTTCCAATGCCTCCGACGGCGCCCAATTCTGAGTTACGGAACTCCAGTTATGGTCGAAACAGTAAAAGGATGATTTTCTGTCAGGTGCAATCGATTTGCACTGGTGTGCAATCGATTGCTCGCTGAACCAGAAGCGCAGAAAGTCAATTTTTCACAGTGCAATCGATTGCTTTACCCCTGCAATCGATTGCTTACTGAACCAGAAGCAAAAATCACATTTTTCTTGCATAAAACCAGTTCCAATAGTGTTCTAACTCATCCTTAAGTTCCCCAACAATCCAAATTCGAATCCCATCTTATTTCAACAGTCCATAGCATACAATTTCATCAAAAGAACACATATTTCACATATTAAATCAACATGCAAGGTATTGATCACAATCTAAACCCTTAATCATGCAATTTCATAAAACCCAAATCCTACCCAAGTTCTAACTATGGAACTCACCTCAATTTGATGGAGATTCTGAGTTGCTTGATTGAGAGTAGAGATGATGATGCTGATCCTTACACTTGATTATAGTCCTTCCTCCATAATCACTAAGTTTCACACACATGCATGTTGATGATGTTGTTTAGGTTTGATCTCCTCTCTAATTCCATATGCAATCCTCTAGATCAAGGAAGATGGCCTTTGTTCCTCCTCATTCTCATTCATGTTCTCTCTAAGCTTCTATGCCTCCCTCAAATCAGAATTTGTGAAGTGAAGTGGAAGAATTCACACTTAATTAAATGGTACATGGAAATGTCCATTATACCCTCCAACCATGCAATAATTACTAGTTTGCCATTTAGTTAGATTCTAATCAATTCCTTTTGATTCCAACTAATCCATTAATTCTTAGCAACTTCTAGTATATAAAATTATGCCAAGACAAATAAGGATGTTACATTCTCCCCCCCTTAAATAGAATTCGCCCTAGAATTCCTTCCAATCACCATGAGAAATAAGCTCCTCACATTTTCTTCTAATAAGAATGAGAATGCCTGCTATATATGAGGAATCACTGCTACAACTTTCACATCTAGCAACGATAATCCAGATTCAAAGCTATACGAATCCATATGGAGTCACACATGTGTCTGCTAAGTCCTTGGGTCTTGACTTCTAATTCCCAATGCTTAGGAGGATTGATTCCAAGTTCACCTTCACTGTACAACAACCACTTTCCCACTTCGATCCTCCCTTCGATCTTGGTCGGAACAACTGACTCCAAAATCCACAAGAGCGTATAATTCCTGCGACTATCTATCTCGATAGCTAACTACTTCACATAAGTTCTTTCCAATGAAGAGAAAGATCTAACGGTTGACCTGCAACATCGCTCAAATTCTCCACATACGCTCACAAGTTTACCCGACATAGTCAAATAAGACTTCGTCAAGTAAAATCCTCTACTTACTTCCAGCATCTCTAATGGTCACAATACTCCTTCCAATATTCACAAGCTAGCCCATGAAATTTCCGATTATACCTCGACCACAGTGTCCTTCTATACCGGTCCATCGGCGGGTTTCTCAAGATTATGGTGGATCCTTGAGTCTACGATGAACGAAACAGTACTTTGTCGAGTTCATCTTCGGAAGGTATCCCCATACCTACCTATTACAGGCATATCCCAGTCTTGTCTGATGCACTATTCTGATCTCAATCGATCACACAATTCACGGAACCCTCTAAGCCATATTGTGTCCATAATCCACTTGGCTTCATTACTCTATTGCTCTCAATCCCTTGGTAGCAACAATTCCTTCTCGACATTCTTCCAATTATAATACGTGCTAGAGTTTTAACCACACTCACCAACACTACTAGTCGAGATCGAGTCATTCTTAACATCAAGTCACTAAATACTCCGTCATCCTTGGAAAATTCTCCTTAGAATACAACCCTTGTCATACATTTCATTTTCCGAACTTCTGAAACTGAATACTCGCCAAATATGAATTCATGTTACTTTACTAATTCCCGGATCATATAGCTGCTACAATAACTTTGTCAACCTGTCCATAGTTTCTTCTCAACCATACGACTTCATACGGTTGGCATGACAACACTTCCCAGAATTCATATGGCTTAACCGAAATAACAATACTTTCATAGTCGCAATTCAACTATAATGTCATCTAATGCCTTTTCATTTCCGAAACTGACACTAAATTGACTTCTTCGGTCGCATTCTCTAATGCATCGTTTCTAGCAGTTAAGTGTATATCACAATGCAAGGAATTAGACTTTGTGCCTTGGATATTCCCCTTTGAGATTCCACAACACTCCAAAACGAAAGTCCCTCTGCTTACCGAGTCTGACCTTATTTAACTTCTTAGGATCTACAAATACTCCCCTCGATTCATCTCACATCGAGGTAACCCAAGACATACTTCGTCCATTCTAACATTAATTACCAATGTTAATGAGTAGTCACATAATGCGCTGGTCGGAGTATGATGATTACACACACATCCCCATCTCAGAAATATGCATAAAGGTTCACTGACTCCAACGGAACAAGGAGCATCCACGATGTAGAATCTAAAATTCTCACACGATCACGACCACCCAAGGTCTCATCAGAGTGTAGTATCAGAACTTAATCCACCTTGTCGTCGCCTACTCGCATAATCCTCAATCATCGAGTGCAACATGTGGATTCTTATCCCTCATACCTTATGAGAATATGGATCCGCATCTCACGAATACCAATCTCATCCTACCTTGAGTTCCAGATCAACATGTCCCACATCTGTCAAGAAAGAATGACTCACACGCCTCGTGCATGATAACGATACTGTGGCAACATACATGTCTGGTAGTACTAACATGGTGGTCCAACTCCGAGGCCATGCACTCAAGTAACCTACCCAGTAACGTATAACGATCTCCACCTGTATCCTATAGCCACGAACGACTAATTGAACATGTCTCAACTGAGGTTATCGCTACTTAGATCCTTTTAGTCACACGTTCAAGGTTTACCTCCCCTAAACGCAACAAACTGGATCAACTTGCTACGAATCTAGTTCGAGTTCCTATGCTAGGTGTGTACTCACTCACACATGGCATGCAGAAGAGATTCCCAATGTTAACTCCCACCATATAGGAATATCATGGTCACAAATAACAGTCACCCACTGCAGTCAACTCACCGATGCTTCAGACAACCATTAGTGTAGTTCACCTAAGTACCAAATGCATAGCGTAGCTTGACGGCTTCACTCGGGATTAGATGATTCATAACTAGCAGGAAACATGGATTGTTGCCCTCTGCATATCCCTCCATTCGGTTTCCTCCTAGCGTAGTTCTAGGACTCACGCATTTCAGAATAATAAAGGAGATGCAGTAGTTTCTTCCACCCTATCCGGCATCTCAGATTTCCCAATTTGGAGATCACCACTTCCACTCGTTCTACCAACCATTCACTAGATAACTACCCGCATCTTAAGGTACACCAAAACGAGTCAGAGGTAATAATCTTGTCCCTCCAAATACTGTCTAGGCATGAGTAATTAGAAAGATCCAATACCTCTGTCCAACTCCCAAAGTCTTCCATCCAACCGTTTCTCTATCCATGTTTGCTACTGGCATCATTATCTAGTAACGAATTCTTAAAAGATTCAAGCTCAGCTTCATCATGGAATTCCCATACATCATTCCTACTTAGGTGCTTCATAGACTCACTTTACTACTACATAGATTCCAGAGAAGGTTCACTCCATCCAATCGAAATCTTAGAACTCTAGTCGTCTTAGGCCTTACCACAAAAGTTGGGGTGTCAACTATTTTGTGACAATTTTTCCTCTTATGTCTGACAATTCCAACATTCTCCCAAATTAACCGACTTCTACCACTTCAACTAATTCCTCTAACATACACTCCGTCTTAAAGGTTCTCTTTGTCCCAAAAGGTGTTCGGAAATTCCAACTCCCTTGACTTCTCTCGTGGAGACTACTGTTGCAACCACCTTGCATATACAGCATTATCCATGTCCGACAATTCAC
The DNA here is from genome assembly GCF_029867415.1 of Vicia villosa. NCBI lineage: Eukaryota > Viridiplantae > Streptophyta > Magnoliopsida > Fabales > Fabaceae > Vicia > Vicia villosa. Next base: position 41,159,888 of record NC_081181.1, on the reverse strand, counting down.
CCCAACTCCTTACTGGACCTCTTCTACCACACGAGTCACTTCGGGGCTAACACATCCTCGTGGTGGCTCTGCCGTGATCCTGCCTATCATGTACCCAGTTGGTGAGTTGATCAAGTTCAACAACTGAATAACATGACAGTAAAATCGAGCCAGCAACGCACACTTGTGAGGAAGAAAGAAGTTTGCTAATGATGCCTCACAGCTAGGTCGAGGGTCGACCTGCTCTGATACCAACTGTAATACCCTACCAATATGTGTCTAGAATCATATCAGCAGAATAGTAATAACTGGTACTGAGTACATACAAAAGTCAGGAATAATAACATAAGATGTATACATTTCAAAATCATCTTGAAGATGGATACAATGAATATATCTACACAATGATAATAATACACAGCGGAAGAAAAGATCAGGCACAGTCTTCACAGCATCAGGTCAAAAGCTCTTGATCCAAGCATCTAACAAAACTCGATCTTGCACGGTACCTGAAAAAAATAATAAGATGAATGGGGTGAGATTACTAAATCTCAGTGAGTTCCCCTATCTTATGGGTTCTCTCGGCTCTACAGGGTACATACATCAACTACAGATCCCTGACAGATCCTAAGGTTTCCTCACTATCCAGTACAGGAAAGCATGTCAACTCGTAGCACCACGATTGAATGTCCACTAACCACCCGATTAGATATTCTGAGAATACATCACTTGTTCAGATATTAGGTACATGTTTCCTCCAGAATAGGTCTTCCGGGTTTACCCGCCAACCTTTTGTCGGGAGCTACCCTTAAGGTCTGGTCTTCTGGGTTTACCTGCCTATCTGCTCTCGAAACAAGACCCCAAAACATACCTTTTCAATCTACATGGTAAGTAACTCATATGACTATAGAGAACCATGGAATCGACATTGAATCGTATCACACGATTCAACTCCTCCAATATCCCAGGGCCTGAATCTCACATAGAAATTCACCCTCAAGGAGATGACAAAAGGAGAAGGTGTGGCCCACATCTCCGGGAGTTCATCCCCGAAGAATAGCTCCTGAACTACGGAGCACGGCCCATTCCTGAGATCACACACTCGAGGAATGCCTGCAATATATGTGGCACATGGGCATCCTTGGAAATACTTCACAAGAAATAGCCAACATATATGTAACATGCCTACTCGCAGTTACTATCCTTATGTCTGTTCTCTAACCCCTCGTCTCATACTTACTACACCATTAGATTGTAGGATTCGAAAGTAGCCGCTTGATAGGAAAAGGAATATCAGGTTAACATCCATTCATATCTCTTGGTTTAGGTATCCTAAGGTTCACCTTACCATATCCATATTTTGTTAATCGACGTACACAAGTTACGCCAAGTTGTAAGGCCTCCTCGCCTCTTGGTTCACTTGCTTAGCTCCACAAGCTATAATACCTAAACTTCTTTAGTGAACATGGCTAGCTTTGATTTTCATCACCGCTCATTCTATCATGCCTACTACCTACTTAAAGGAACACTTGGGCACTACGGCCTTTAGAATGATCAACGAATCAATTATCCGAGCATTATCTTTAGTAATCAAGATACAAGGATATTCACATGGATTTAATTAGTACTTAAGAGTATGCTAAGGTTGTGGAAGCTTAGACATCTCGTATCCCTTTCCGTTAGCTTTCCAATGCCTCCGACGGCGCCCAATTCTGAGTTACGGAACTCCAGTTATGGTCGAAACAGTAAAAGGATGATTTTCTGTCAGGTGCAATCGATTTGCACTGGTGTGCAATCGATTGCTCGCTGAACCAGAAGCGCAGAAAGTCAATTTTTCACAGTGCAATCGATTGCTTTACCCCTGCAATCGATTGCTTACTGAACCAGAAGCAAAAATCACATTTTTCTTGCATAAAACCAGTTCCAATAGTGTTCTAACTCATCCTTAAGTTCCCCAACAATCCAAATTCGAATCCCATCTTATTTCAACAGTCCATAGCATACAATTTCATCAAAAGAACACATATTTCACATATTAAATCAACATGCAAGGTATTGATCACAATCTAAACCCTTAATCATGCAATTTCATAAAACCCAAATCCTACCCAAGTTCTAACTATGGAACTCACCTCAATTTGATGGAGATTCTGAGTTGCTTGATTGAGAGTAGAGATGATGATGCTGATCCTTACACTTGATTATAGTCCTTCCTCCATAATCACTAAGTTTCACACACATGCATGTTGATGATGTTGTTTAGGTTTGATCTCCTCTCTAATTCCATATGCAATCCTCTAGATCAAGGAAGATGGCCTTTGTTCCTCCTCATTCTCATTCATGTTCTCTCTAAGCTTCTATGCCTCCCTCAAATCAGAATTTGTGAAGTGAAGTGGAAGAATTCACACTTAATTAAATGGTACATGGAAATGTCCATTATACCCTCCAACCATGCAATAATTACTAGTTTGCCATTTAGTTAGATTCTAATCAATTCCTTTTGATTCCAACTAATCCATTAATTCTTAGCAACTTCTAGTCTATAAAATTATGCCAAGACAAATAAGGATGTTACATTCTCCCCCCCTTAAATAGAATTCGCCCTAGAATTCCTTCCAATCACCATGAGAAATAAGCTCCTCACATTTTCTTCTAATAAGAATGAGAATGCCTGCTATATATAAGGAATCACTGCTACAACTTTCACATCTAGCAACGATAATCCAGATTCAAAGCTATACGAATCCATATGGAGTCACACATGTGTCTGCTAAGTCCTTGGGTCTTGACTTCTAATTCCCAATGCTTAGGAGGATTGATTCCAAGTTCACCTTCACTGTACAACAACCACTTTCCCACTTCGATCCTCCCTTCGATCTTGGTCGGAACAACTGACTCCAAAATCCACAAGAGCGTATAATTCCTGCGACTATCTATCTCGATAGCTAACTACTTCACATAAGGTCTTTCCAATGAAGAGAAAGATCTAACGGTTGACCTGCAACATCGCTCAAATTCTCCACATACGCTCACAAGTTTACCCGACATAGTCAAATAAGACTTCGTCAAGTAAAATCCTCTACTTACTTCCAGCATCTCTAATGGTCACAATACTCCTTCCAATATTCACAAGCTAGCCCATGAAATTTCCGATTATACCTCGACCACAGTGTCCTTCTATACCGGTCCATCGGCGGGTTTCTCAAGATTATGGTGGATCCTTGAGTCTACGATGAACGAAACAGTACTTTGTCGAGTTCATCTTTGGAAGGTATCCCCATACCTACCTATTACAGGCATATCCCAGTCTTGTCTGATGCACTATTCTGATCTCAATCGATCACACAATTCACGGAACCCTCTAAGCCATATTGTGTCCATAATCCACTTGGCTTCATTACTCTATTGCTCTCTAAATTGATTAAAAAAACAAAATAAAACACATTTTTTTTAGTTTTATTGAATAAATAATTTTGTAAAAATACTATAAGTCTCTGCTTTCGGTCAATTTTTTTAAGAAATACAAATATTTTTTTAATCATATACATCTTTGACAAAGAAGTATCAAACTCTATATTAAATGATAATTTGACCATTATTATTGTAATTATCCTTTTATTGTCTTTAAGATCTAAGTATCAAACTCTATATTAAATGATAATTTGACCATTATTATTGTAATTATCATTTAATTGCCTTTAATTTGACCATTATTATTGTAATTATCATTCAATCGGACACAGTAGGACCTATTGTGCCTGGAAGAGGACTCAGACAAGGCGACCCACTGTCGCCTTATCTTTTTATTCTTATCTCTGAAGGACTTTCTACCCTCATCAAGGGGACCGTTGCTCGGGGAGATATCCATGGAATCCAAATTTGCAGAGGGGCACCTAGTGTGTCGCACCTGCTTTTTACTGACGACTGTTTTTTGTTTTGTAGGGCCAATATAGCGGAGGTAACAAATCTTATGGAGGTTCTTAATATTTATGCTAAAGCAACCAGACAGGATATCAATTTGAATAAATCAGAGGTTTTCTTTAGTCGCAATCTCAACTTGCCGGCTCAGGAAGACCTATCCAAAGTTATGGGAGTCCGACATATGTTAGGTACAGGGAAGTATCTGGGATTGCCTTCTATGATAGGAAGGAGTAAAAAAGCTACTTTTGCGTTTATCAAAGATCGAATTTGGGATAGAATTAATTCATGGAAGGGTCGATCTTTGTCTAAGGCGGGCAAAGAAGTTATGATCAAGTCGGTTCTCCAAGCCATACCGGCGTATGTGATGAGTATCTACATACTACCTGAGGCGGTGATTAGTGATATTGAGAAGATGTTGAATGCGTTCTGGTGGTGTGGAGGGTCGAATAGGAATGGTATTCGTTGGATGGCATGGGACAAGTTAGCTTGTCCGAAGAGGGAGGGAGGACTCGGGTTCAGAGATTTTAGAGCTTTTAACATGGCCATGGTTGCTAAACAGGGCTGGTTTCTCATGAATAATCCGCAAGCGCTAGTGTCGAGGTTCTTTAAAGCAAGGTACTTTCCTACAACTACCTTCTGTAATGCTAATCTTGGGTATAATCCTAGCTATGTTTGGCGTAGTATATGGAAAGCTAGGGAGGTGCTAACTATCGGCTGCAGGTGGAGTATAGGTGATGGTAGCCATATTAAAGTGATGAATGAACCTTGGCTTCGTGGAAGATCAGAAGGTTGTATGCAAGGGCCGCAACAACAAGGTACCTATAATTTGGTTGTTAAAGATCTGCTACTTCCTACCGTTAAACAATGGAATATGCGAGTGATCTGTGATCTTTTTGATTCTGTAGGGGCGGAGGAAATTCTGATGGTTCCGCTTGTGGAGGATGTTTTGGAAGATAGATTGGTTTGGAAAGAAGAACAGGATGGTCAATATAGTGTTCGGTCAGGTTATCGAGTGTGGAAGAGTAAGAAGAAGTATCCATGCCCGGAGCGTCATAAGATTGATTGGCAAGGTTTGTGGTCTATGCTTGCTCCACCCCGTGTGAAACATCTTATATGGCGGATTTGCTCAGGATACTTGCCTTCCCGGGTTCGGCTTGTCCAACATCATGTTCCGTGCCCTTCTATTTGCCCGTTTTGTGAGGTTGATGAAGAGGATGAAAGGCACGTTTTCTTTGGATGTCCGGAAACTATTACTTGTTGGAGGACAACAGGTTTGCTTGATACTATTGCACCCTTCCTCACTAGATTTAATGATATAAAATTACTTCTTTTGAATATGTGTAGCAAGGTGGATAGGATGGTGTCAGGTCGTGTTGCGGTTATGATTGAGACCTTATGGCATAATAGAAATAATTTCATTTAGAATAATGAGAAGGAGGAGGCGCCGAGGCTTGGTTGGTTAGCTTTCCACAGGTGGCAGGAATGGTATATGGCACAAGATAATTCGGATAGTGCGGCTGCCCCCCAGACTTCGCACAGTTGGATGCCCCCCCCCCCTTTGGGATGGCTTAAGTGCAATGTTGATGCAGGGTTCAATAGTAGCTACCGAACCATAAATAGAGGGTGGTGTGTGCGAGATAATATGGGGAACTTTATCCAAGCCGGTGTTGCTTGGGATAATGGTTACTTATCTGTTGATGAGGCAGAAGCGTTGGCAATGAAAGAAGCTATCCATGGTTCCTTAAATTATAATCTTGATCATGTCGTCTTTGAGAGTGATTCACAACGAGTGGTGCAGGCTATAAATTCCAATGTTATCGGAGTATCTAATTTTCATCTCATTATTCGTTCTATTCAGCTTTTATTACATAATTTTCTAAACTTTGAGGTAAAGTTTGTTAAGCGTCAAGCGAATATGGCTGCTCATTGTCTAGCAAAGGCGGCCAATTCCTGGTCTCGGCGTAGTTACGTTAATTGTATACCTCCTTGTATTGAACCCATTTTATTGAATGAAAGAAGTTAATTTTGCTTTGGTAAAAAAAAAAATAGCAATGATAATTTGTATTTTTATTGTTTCAAATATCCTATATTATTAATATAGGACAACTAAATGTTAGAGATAACAAATAAAAAAGTCACCCGTGTTTTCTATTGTGAATGCAAATCATCTAAAAAATTATTTACAAAAAAAATTAATTTTGACTTTCAAAATTATGAAATTAAGAAGTAAATAATAATTATGAGGAATTAGTTTTCAATTCAAGAATAATTATTTCATTCAATAATAAAATTTCGTAAATTTTATATTAAATGATAATTTGACCATTATTAATGTAATTATCATTTAATTGCCTTTAAGATCTATGATAATAAAAATTTTGAAACTGAATTTGCATTGAAAAGTAAAAAAGATGATTTTTAATAGCTATGGTAATTTTCATTTTTATTGTTTCAAAAATGATATATTATTAATATAGGAAAACTAAAAGTTTGAGAAAACAAATAAAAAAGTCACCCGTATTTTTTATATTAGATGAAAACAAAAGTCTCATTGTTAACTTTAGAACGCAAGTCATCTAAAGAAAGCATTTACAAAAAAAAAAAATCTTTTTGACTTCCAAAATTATGAAATTAAGAAATAAACTATAATTATGAGGAATTATTTAGTTTTTCAGTTCAATAATAATTATTTCATTCAATAATAAAATTTTGTAAAGTCTATATTAAATGATAATATGACCATTATTATTATTTATTGTAATTATCATTTAATTGTTTTAAGATATATGTGAATAAGAAATTTGTATTGAACAAAGAAAAATTGACCTTACATATTAATTGCATTGAACAAAGAAAAATTGAATTTGCATTTATAAGTAAAAAAGATGAGTTTTATTAGCTATAGTAATTTGTGTTTTTATTGTTTAAAAAATATTATATTATTAATATAGGACATCTAAAAGTTAGAAAAAACAAATAAAACAGTAACCCGTATTTTTTATATTATATGAAAGCAAAAGTATCATTGTTAAATTACTAAAATAAATTTGAGATTAATTGTTGGTATACAAAACTTAACATAGGGGTCATTGAAATAACTACATATATAGTAGAGAATTCAATCTACGTAAGACAATTTGAAGGGCAAAAACAGTGAGTTCAGTTCTTAGAATCTTCTTAGAATCTCAAATTCTTAAATTAAAATCTCAAGTTCTATGGCGAATGCACCACCCAACATCAACAAATATCTTTTTACAATGTCATGAATAAAGATGGTTTGGGTGCTTCAGGATTCAGCCACGGGAGTGTCAACCTTGAATTTATCGGGTACAAATGGCTCAAAGGATCCCCATGTTCTTCCAACTTTTATTTTGACATTCCGAGAAACTGCAGACGCATACGTGTAAACAATCGGTCAGAATCTCGATTACTTTTAACAATCTATATCTTCAACCAAAAAGAATAATTTGTTTAAGGAATACAAATCAAGAAGTGATGTTGCATTCTCCATGCTGATCTACAATAATATTGCTACTTCTTTCACCAAATAGAGGTCAACTTCTAGCACTAATTCATCATGTACCTGGTTAACATTTACTTAAATGATTAAGACAAAGAGAAAACATAAACAAATAGAGAATACAAATAATTTAAAATGTAACACAATCCGATACTGATTAGGAAGAGGGAAAAAATATAGTACACCTGACAAATGAAATTGACAGCTTGCCTCTGGGCTCTTGATTGGTCTGTACTGTTGCCAAATTTTATTTTTGACAAAAATCTTTTCTTTCCCATGTTTATATATGCTAATGCAGAATTTTGAACTGGAACAGAACAAATGATACAATTATGATTACATATGGAAACCAAAACATGAAAACAGAAACCAAATATAACCGAAAAACTTAGATGACAGGGTGAGGATAATGAGAACAGGAAAATGTAGCGTTTGACATGCAATGAAGCATATTAATATGGCTAACTGCAAAATCAATTGTATTAATATGGCCAGCAGCAAAATCAATTGAATGAATATTGGGAAATGGTGGGTGGAGTTGAATATTGTGTGCAGTGTGAAGTTCAAAAAATTTCTGCTGGCTTTTCCATTTCCAAATACAACTACGTCTATCAAATAAATGCTTGGAATGATTAGGTTAATTAATTATTATGTAATTAAAAAATATATAAAATACAACAAATATTTGGGTGCTGCCACATCACCTATAATAAATGTCAATCAGAATTAGTTATTTTGTCAAAAGTCTATTTTACCCATAGAATAATAAGAAAAGTTTAAATTGTTTAATGATAGGGCTTATCATATAAATTATAAATGGGTCATGCTAACATGTGCCCCAAGGGCACATGTTAAGATACTATAATTAGAAAAAATTAAATTAAATTAAATGTGATAAAGTCATATTTAAAGTTTCCATACATTGAATGCACGCATTCCAAACAAATATTTCTATAAATATTTAATTATCTTGTGCCCTTGGGGCACATATTAGCTTTTCCCATTATAAATACTTTACTTTTTATATATTGTAATAGATAATAAATTCATTTTATGCTTTAAGAATCACTCTTAACACCTCCAAATATAAAACATAAAACGGAACACATACCAATGTTTTGTCATCTCCTCATAAATCATAACCCAAAATGATGGACAACGTGATGAAATGCGTGGGCACATGATACAACAACCCTGACAGCCCTTATAAATACTTCATCTATAAAGTAGGTCCCGTAATAATATCCATAACTCAATGCTTCATACTTTTTTTTCTCAATAAATACTCAATAACACATCCTGATTTTAGGCAGGTCATCATTGAATTGTAACACAGTTTCAAATGGCAGCAGAAGGCAAAGTAGTTGAGCATCCTAACAAGGCCTTTGGATGGGCAGCTAGAGATCCTTCTGGTCTTCTCTCCCCTTTCAATTTCTTTAGAAGGTTCACTTCACTTATCACCTCTTCATTTCTTGCATCATTCTTTTGGTTACTAATTTATTCAATTTTGGTACATTATATTTTTGTTTTAGGGAAACAGGTGAGAAAGATGTAGCATTCAAGGTGTTGTATTGTGGGATATGTCACTCTGATCTTCACATGGCCAAAAATGAATGGGGCAATTCCATCTATCCACTAGTTCCTGGGTATGTTCTTGAATTCTTTATATTTCAATTACTATTATTTTGTCGGTAAATATAATAAAGGAAAAAATAAACATTAGCTCTTTCAAAATTTTGAGATGCATCAATTATTTTTACACATAAAAACACCTATAGTTAACACCTAATTTGGTTAAAGTGTGAAATCTATTTAATGGACTCAGGTCTCATTTTCAAAACAAGCTCTTTTAAAGGGTATGCAATCTATTTATTGTACTTAAATGACAATGACAAATTAAGACTTCAATCAAACTTCAAAATAAAGTGGTCAACAAATCTGAAAAAGCCATTTCAACTAAAATGAAATGTGCTTGGACAATCAACACGTTTTCGTATCATTTTTATTTAATATTTTGGCTTCTTGTCATGACGATTAACATAATTTTTTTAGAGAATTGATTTTATCAATCAAGCGGAGTAGAGATCCGTTCCATTATTAAACTTGTGTCTTAAACCCTATATATGATGGTCCTAACTTGCTAAGTTTATCTATGTTGTTAGATGTATGTGTTTGGACAATTTCTAACTCCGTTTAACAAACTTATATAAAGGTGTTTAAAATAAGGGAGAAGATAGCATATAATTTCTCATTTTCGCTATGTAATATATATAGGCATGAGCTTGTGGGTGTAGTAACAGAGGTGGGAAGCAAAGTAGAAAAGTTTAAAGTCGGAGACAATGTTGGTGTGGGCTACATGATCGATTCATGCCGAGCATGCCAAAATTGTGAAGATGGTCTTGAAAATTACTGTCCCACATATACAACAACTTGTGGTGGGAAATATCGTGATGGAACTGTCACATATGGAGGTTTCTCGGACTCATTGGTTGCAGACGAGCACTTTGTAGTCCTCATTCCTGGTAGCTTACCTCTTGAAGTTGCTGGTCCTCTCCTCTGTGCTGGTGTCACAGTATATAGTCCTCTTAAGTATTATGGACTTGACAAACCTGGTCTGCATATTGGTGTTGTTGGTCTCGGTGGACTTGGCCATATGGCTGTAAAATTCGCCAAAGCTTTTGGTGCTAATGTGACTGTAATTAGTACTTCGCCTAACAAAGAAAACGAAGCAATAGAACACTTAGGAGCTGATTCATTTCTAATAAGCCGCGATCCAAATCAGTTGAAGGTACATTACAATATATTATTTAGTTAATTGTGAAATGCATGATTAGTAAATTAATATTATAGATCATTTTGTAGGCTGCAATGGGTACTTTGGATGGTATTATTGACACAGTTTCAGCTGGTCATCCTCTCTTACCACTGATTGGTTTATTGAAATCTCATGGAAAGCTTGTTATGCTTGGTGTAATAGTAAAGCCTGTAGATCTTCCTGTATATGCTTTACTCGGAGGTAAGCGTATGAAAAGTATTCCAATAAATGATAGAATGGAAATATTCGAATCATGAAGAATTTTATGCTCACTTTGTGTTAATTCATGTTATTGGCAGGGAGAAAATTATTAGGCGGGAGTATGGTTGGAGGGATAAAGGAGACTCAAGAAATGATTGATTTTGCTGCTAAACACGATGTGAAACCTGATATTGAGATTGTTCCGATTGATTATGTTAACACAGCAATGGAGCGTCTCGCTAAAGGAGATGTGAGATATCGATTTGTGATTGATATTGGAAACACATTGAAACCAAGCTCTTAGAATGTTTCACGGGAATACAGATGAAACTCTCAGTGTGCCATTTGCCAAGGATGCTTTTGATTTCCATCTTTATTATATTGTTGTCATGTAGTTTTCTATGTGTTGTGCTAACACGATTAACCGTTGGCTAATGGTGTTATAATAAAATTTCACATTATGCATTTTATCATTTTATAATAAAATTAATTATTAAGTATTGGAAAATTAGATTCAACTATTCTACAATTTCTTTAAATGACAAAGGCATACTTCGTTTTAATTTTTCAGTAGATATTAATCTCCTCTCAGATTTCTTAAAACACAAAAAATTCATTTATCAACCCAACTAACTTTTATTAAATTGTTGTAACTAAAAATTACTATGTTACTTTATGGTGAAATGCTAATTTGACACTGAAGCATAACACTTCACCGTATTAAATGCTCTATGTTATAATTTTTTAATATTTTATTTACACGTCAGTTAATAATTGAATACAACACTCACATAATAGGATATGACGAAGGATATTAGTGTCAATTTTAGTGATATCATAGCATTTCTCTTTTTTATGGAGCTAGGGTTGCATTCTAATTAAGGATATTGAAGTATGGATTTAATATTGTCATTATTGTCTCTATCTCTAGCACATAACTCAGGCATGGATGTAGAATATCAATGCAATTTTGTAGAGAGTATAATCCAAGTTAGGTAGTTCAAATTCAAGTTAGTTAGGGTTAGAGTTTATTATGTTAGTTATTTAATATACAAGTCAATTAGTTGTATATAAATACATATTGTAATTTAGTTTCTATTATCACCTTCAATAATAATAATAATAATAATAATAATAATAATAATAATAATAATAATAATACAACACTCCTAATTCTTCATTCCCCCATTCCTTCTCTCACTCAAAGTGCATCAAACATTAACAAATTGGTATCTAGAGCTTTCAGTTAGTTTCTTGATGGTCTTTTTAAGAACTACACATCCGTGACCGTGTTTCCAAGGATCGTGAATCGGATTTGCTGCGAGATGAATAGTAGAAATATTATTCCCAATTCTTGACAGCAAGAATTGGATCCAATGGAGCAAGTAGATGAAATCCTTGTTCGGTTTCCATGAAACCCTTGAAGTTGTCATCAATGGCGTTCCTGAACTTCCTGACAACGTAACTGATGCTTAGAGAGTTAGTCACAAGGATGCCAAGAAGAAAGCATGCAAGGCTGCTGTAATACGGTGAACTGACTTTTAAAGAAAATGTCGCGGTAAGCAAGAGTCGCCACCGACTTTTATTTTATCCAAATTAAATAGAAAGGCTAAAAGAACAGAAAAAACCTTTTAAAAGAAAACTGAGTTCGGGGGGTAATTTATACAAAGGGAAGGTATAAGGCACCCTTTGCATCCATGGTTTTCCATGGGCTCTTAATTGCTTTGCTCTTTTGTAACCAAAAGTTTAGAAATGTAGAAGAAGAAAATAAGGACTTTAGCTCGTAAATGAGCGTAGCCTTTTTGAAGGTTTATGAAAAAGTGTAAGAAAAAGATTTAAGCCAGAGCAAAGTAATTAGGGGCAAATTACCTTAACATTGTAAAAAAGTTCTTTTAGCTTTTCAGGGCTATCCATACCATAAGGGGGTAGGAAGTCCTTTTATTTGGAGGTTGAAGGGTCGTCAAAATCATCGTTCGCCATAAGATTGTCCCTGCCATAGGGGGGCCAGGTAGTCTAAGGGAAGGATCAGAATAGTCATCATTATTAGGCAACCAGGAGGACACCTCAGCATTTATCGAAAGCAGCATCATTGGGACTTATGATCTTAAGAATGAACTGAGGACAACATTGCTGAGGCGTCCTCGTATTCGAGGGACTTGACTATTCTGCACTGAAAAAAAGGCAACAAGGCAACAGGCAACAGGCAACAGGCAACAGGCAACAGGCAACAAGAGAGGTTACCATAAAAGGTGTGTGGGTGCACAGTCACGTGATTAATTCAAATAATTATCTTGTAATTAGTTATTCTAAATTCAGTTCGAGGTTGCACTCCCTAAATTACTAACCACGCAATAATAATATGACAGTGTTAAGTGCCTTCAAGGCCACACTATACAACCAGGAGCAGTTACAAAATAAACCATGGGGAAGGGGAAGAAAAGCAATAAAGTAAATCCCAACAGATTAAGTAAATAGGTTTGACATAAGTAATAATTAAAAGAAGAACTTAAAAACAGAATGAGTTTTAGGGTTACCGAACATTCGAGCTTTGACCGGTTGGTTAACCCTAAAAATTAATAAAGGCAAGGAAAAAACGAGGGTAAGTGTAGGAGGAGTTCATTGACAGTCGAAGGCAAACCCTAATGTATATTTTATAAGGCAAACATAAATATTTAAATCAATAAAGAAATCAGGACTTAGCTTCTAGATTGGCGTGGCGCGTAATCGGAAGAACCCTGATGGTAACCCTGAAACATTGCACAAAAAGAAAGAAATTTTTTTTAGTGTATGACTGATCAGGCGACAAACCTTGTACACCCTGATTAGGGCACAAGTTAACTATGATTAATAGAATCAATAAAAGCCAAATTAATTAATTATTGGTTTTCAACCTAATTAACTAAATCGGCAAAAAGAAAATTTCGATTAAGTTACCTAACCCTAATACGTATTTTAATCAATTAATGAAAATATGGATAATTAATTAAATAATTAAACAATTGGATTAATTTATTTAATCATTTAAATCAAAATAAAATTTATTATTAACAATTAAAATAAATATTTTTATTTTTTATATTTTTTGAAAAAAGAGAAAATTTAGAACCAATTTTACTAAAAAAAACAAATTAATAAACAATATATAATAAAAAGAATGAATGATATAATTAAAAGTAAAGGAAAATTAAAAAAATACTCAGCTTGGATTCAGCATGGTACGCCTCTGAGGGTGCATGGTAGGACAACGCTTCCTGGATGTTGGATCGGAATCTTTGAGGACCTGATGGCTGATCATTGAGGGCACATGGTGGTCGTGCGTAGGTGGTGCTCACTGGATTCGTAGATGAAAACTTGTGAGAAAAATAATGGCGAGAGTGGGAATCGATCCCACATCTCTGCACTCGATGCTGGACGCGCCTTCGCTCCATTCGGCTATCTTCGCCACGCTGTTTAACAGACAACTACCAAATATAATATACGAAACGAATTACCCAGAATTTCAAAAAAAGAAAACGCGCGCCTGGTGCTTCTTCTTCTTCGTTCAACTTTTGGAAACACAGAGACTTTTGGCTACGTTTTTTTAGTGTGGCTATAAACTCTCATCATCCCAACCCGTAAATCAACATCAATAAACACATAAAAATATTATAGATTGGCTATAAGGAACCTTACGAATCCTTTGATCAATTTGACCTGAAATTGCTTCTAATAGAAATCCCTTTTTGGAGCAACCGAAACCCTAACAATGGTGTTTCGTGGTCCCTGCATCAAACCTTAAAACAAATAGCCCAGAAACAATCTACATATTCATATGAACAATAATATAGCTTTAAAACACGTATATGATGCATGAATCACAGTGATTGAAATAGAAAAAGTTTTGGCAAACCGTGGTGATGTTGAGCGTGAATACGATTGCTCCGGACTCGTATGAATATTGGAAAAGATTCCTGGGATTGTTGTGAAGCTTAAATGGCCCTTAAAATCCCTTGAATCTGCCTGCAATTCCTAGATCGTCTTTGTCATACGGTGAACTGACTTTATAATCGAAATGTCGCGGTTAAGCAAGAGTCGCCACCGACTTTTATTTTATCCAATTGGAAAGGCAAAAAGAACAGGAAAGACCTTTGAAAAGAGACTGAATTCAGGGGGGTAAGTTATACAAAGGGAAGGTGTAAGGCACCCTTTGCATCCATGGTTATTCACGGGCTCTTAATTGCTTAGCTCACTTGTTTGTTTGAATTGTTTGAAAAAGTGTCGTGTGTGAATAGTAAAAACTTTTGAAATAGGACTTTAGCTTGTAATTAAGCGTAGCCTTGTTTTGAATTGATTTGGAAAAGAGGTGTGAAAAGCATTTGATTTTGATTTGAATGGAGCAAGCAATTAAGAACTACCTACCCTAAGTTCGTCTTTCTTGTTCTTTAAGTCTTTCGGGCGAAAGGGTCTATCCATACCATGAGAGGGCAAGAAGTCTTTCAATTGGATGTGCGGGTCATCGAAGGGTCATCGAGAATAATCGTTCACCACAAGACTGTCCCTACCATAAAGAGGGCAGGTAGTCTAAGGGAAGGATAGAATAGTCTTTTAAGGCAACAGTAAGGATACCTTAGCAATCGAAGGGACTATTACCATTTTATCGAGGGACGAGATCATATTTATCATAGGCAACTCGAAGGGACCATGATCTTTTATCGGAGGGACGTGGTGATTTTGAATTGAAGGCAGCAAGCTAAGGTACCCCTATATTCGGAGGGACTTGACTATTTTATCGAGAAGGTAACATAAGAGGACGTTACCTTAGAGGTGAGTGTGTGTAGCAATCATGTGGTTGTATTCAATTATATTTATCTTGAATTAGTGAGCTACGTTCAGTTATTAGTTGTCACTCCCTATTTTACTAACCACGCAGTTAATATATTTACAGAAAATAAATTGCGGAAAGTAAAGTGCAGAAAATAAAAGGTCCTAATTACTATTACATCAAAAAAAATGAATAATTGCGACCTATACACCTTCTAGAATTTAAATAACAAAATTTAAATAAATAAAATAAATAAATAAGAATGAAGGTAGAATTGAATAAAGGCAAAATTTAAGTGGCGGTAATTAAATAATTAAGGCAAAAATTAAAAGGCAGAAATTTTAAACAGCAACATTCGACAATCACAGAATATGAGATGAGAAGAGAATTTGCGCGTAAAAATGAATTTAGAAAAATCAGGGTTAAAAGCCTTATGGCTAAAAAAGGAGGGTAAAAACCTAAACCTACAGTTTGATCCACAGTTTGATAGACAACCCTTACATTACAGACAATCACATGGTTTTGATTAAAGGCTAAACCAAAAAACCTAAAATTAAACTATTTAAATTATTAATTAACCTAAATATTATTTTAACCTAATTAACCTAATTAATTAAATTATTTTATCTAAAATTTAATCCTAACTAATTCATTATTGAGAATTAAAATTAACCAATTAATTAAAGACCAAACTAATTATTTTAATAAAACTAATTAATTATAAAATTTAATGAACATTTAATTAATCGTTCTAAAAATTAAATTAAAAAAGGGTTTGAATATTTGAGTTTTTTAAAAGAAAGAAATAAAGAAAAACAAAAACAAGAAAACAAAATAAAAAAATTTAAAGGAACCTGGGCGGGATTCAGTGTGATATGGTCCTGCAGGTCCATGGTAAATTTGTCCTTTTATAAGCGTTAGATCTTGATAGTGGCGATCCGATGGCTGTGAGATGAGGGATCATGGTGGACCCTAAGATCTGTAGCGCATATAACCTGCAATTGTTAATTCACATAAAAAACAATGTCAGGAGCAAAGATTCGAACACACACCCCTTGCCTTACCAACAAAGCGTCTGGCCAACTGTGCTGCTGTTGTTAGTTGTCTTTAATGCGAATGAAAAATCAAAAATATCATAAAAAGACGTGAATGGTTCAAAGTCAAGGAATCAGACAGCCTGGCCCACGTGCATCTTGATTGGCGGATGAGAACGAGAGAGAGAAATTAGGTGTCCGTTGACTGGCTAATACGCATGCGCCACGCGTGGAGGGAGAATAGTCCAAGGTCCATGTCATCATCTTCAACCTTTCTCCTTGCGGAATTACCTGCGGAAATTCCATACGGAATTTCCTGCAGATTTTGCTTTGAGTTCATCCTCTTCAAACTTGTGAATTTGAAACGCTGCAAAAACGTGATCCAAACAACACATAAATCGCCCAGATCCACTGATTGGGACGTCACGAATTCAACGACGTACCTATTTTCGCCTGAAACCATTTGGAGCCATGAGAACGAAACCTTGCAAGCTTGAAGCCCTAAGAATGGTGTGTCACGATCCTTGAGTCTAAGCTTTGTTTTAATGGTTCGATCTACTCATAAATCATGCCATGAACTTATTCATACCATTAGTCCACATTAAAACTTAATAAAACACGAATTATGAAAAGTGAAAATTATGCATGAATATGGTGAATTCTGTATGGACGTTTCAAGGGTCATGGAACCTGTACCTGGATTCAAACTTACTCTATGCCATCCTGGGAAGAGAATTGGACGATTGGAACTGGTTGAAAACGACTGTAGGAGGGCTTTCTTTTGTGCCCTAATTCCTTGATGTTTGAAGCTTTCAAACCCTTGTTCTGGGCCTCTTTTTTTCGTCCCCCTTTGGCTGCACATGTTATGTGAATATATATGAATAAATTAGGGCAACCAAAAAGGCTTGGGCTTTAGGTCCTTGGAGAGAAAGAAACTTGATTGAAAATTTTATATTTTCTTCCTAAATTTGGACAAAACCTCTCCATAGCCTTGTGAACGAAAATTTGGACCTTGGAGGTATTATTTGGGCCTTTCATATAGTTAGGATAAGAAATCATAATTTATTTCATTTATTTTGTGATTTTATTTAATTTATTTTGCATTTAAATGAATAAAAATTCAAATAAATCAAATAAATGGCACAAAAAATATGAGAATAATTTTATGGTCCCTTATTGGACTCATGATCATGTATGGACACTAATATTTAAGCCCATTAGTCAAGCAACTCAAAATTGTCCAATTAGGGTTTCATGTTCTTCTTAAATTTCGCCCAACTTGTGCAAGCCATAACTCCTTCATTTTTCATTGTATGGAAGTGTTCTTGAGCTTTTTAGAAAGCTTAGAGTGTCCTCTAAATGATAATTTTGGTTTCATCTAAATTAAATATTTCATGCTCAAGTTATGAGCTTTGACCCAAAAGGTGTTTTCGTTGACTTTTTGGAGGACCTGTAATGTATTGGCTCATATCTCCCAAATGGTGCATTTCTAGCCTTGGCTTGTGAGAGACAAAGTTGTAGAGAACTCAATTTCCTTCAGAATGAGCTTTGGATGGGAAATTTCTGATGTTCCATGTGAAAATTATGACTGGTCAAAGTTGGGTTAACTTTCTCCTTAAAAACCCTAATTTAGAAACTTAGGTGTTTAATGATTTGGGAGCTTTTCTTGATGAACCATGATCAATCCTTGGTCAAATGGTGAATGGTAATTCATAATGAGGACGTTGACCAAAAATCAGAAGTTTTGACTATGGTTTGACCATAGTTTGACTTTTAGGTCAACTAGTCGATTATTGATTGTTTGAACATTTGAGTGATCAATCTTTTAAGATGAGACTTGATACTTGTCATAGAGGTAATGTAAGATACTTTGAGCCATATGGGATGCCTTGGAGCCATTGATTCATTGTTTTCCTTTGAACAAACCAAACCCTAGTTTCTGAGCCTTATATAGGAGAATGTGTCTTGGAGCTTTATGTATTGATTTGAATTTGTATAAGAGAAATAGTATGGGCAAATTTTGGGGTATGACAGCTGCGTTTTATATTAAGTCAGTGGTAGGTGCGGCGAATTTGGATCGAATTTTTCATGCTAAATCGGCGAATGAGGCATGGGATATTCATGTTAAATATTATGAAGGAGGTGAGAAGGTTAAAATGTCAAGTTGCAGACACTACGAAGGCAGTATGAATGACTGCAGAAAGGAGAAGAAGAAAAGATAGCAGGCTATGTCTCGAAGGTGCATAATCTTATTTATCTCGTGAAAGGTTGTGGTGAAACCCTTAATGACAAGATTATAGTCGAGAAGGTAATGCGTATATTGACCTTTCACTTTGATCATGTTATCGTAGCTATTTAAGAACCCAACAAACTTGAAACCATGAAACTTGAAGATTTGATTGGTTCGTTGGAGGCACATGAGCTACAAATTGTCGAGATGAAAGGGGTTCAAGATTCGATACAAGCTCTGCATGCCCAAACATGGAAGAAGCATGATGGTTCCAACAAGTTTAAAGGAAAAGGAGACAAGACTCAGAGTAAGAAGTCTTGGACGAATCCTCAAAACTATAAGGTCGATAATAGGGCCTCCGAATCCTCAAAAGGAGATGAAGGAAACTCCTATCAGAAAGACAAAGAAGAGAAAAAAGGTGTGCAATGCTATAACTATGAAAAGTAGAGTCATTTGGCCAAAAAATATTGGTACAAGAAAGACAATGGAGCCACAAAAGGCAGGGAGGAAGGAACAAACCCTGCATGCCAAGATTCAAATGATTATGAAGATATATATGGTGGTTATGAATGCAGTTGTAGATGAGTGTCATACCCCAAAATTTGCCCACACTTTCTCCTATTCAAATTCAAATCAAAGTACAAAGCTCAAAGACACCCTCTCCTAAACAAGGCTCAGAGAATTAGGGTTTTGTTTTTCTAAGAGAAAATCAATGGATCAAGAGATCCAATACACCTCATATGGTTTATGATGTTTCAAGCTACCTCCATGACAAATTCCAGGTCTCAATTCAAAGAGTTGGTCACTCAATTGCTCAGAAAGTCAACAGTCGACTGGGTTGACCTAAAAGTCAACTGTGGTCAAAGTACAGTCAAAACTCCTGACTTTTTGTCAACATCCTCATATTGAAGTATCATCCACCATTTGATCAATAATTGATCATGGTTCATCAAGGAAAGATCAGAAATCAACAATTCCAAAAGTTTCTAAATTAGGGTTTTCCATAGGAAAAGTCAACTGAACTTTGACCAGCCATAACTCCTACATGGAACATCAGAAATTTTCCATCCAAAGCTCATTTTGAAGGAAATTGAATCCTCTACAAATTTGTCTCTCACATGCCAAGTATAAAAATGCTTCATTTGAGAGATATGGATCAAAACATTATAGGTCCTTTTCAAAAGTCAACCAAAAGTCATCTTTTTCAAAAGAGCACACAAGGAGCATGGAAAATTATTTTGGCATGAGACCAAAGACATTGGTTAGAGGACTCTTCAAGGTTCCTAAAAAGTGCAGGAGCTTGAAAAAAAGTTGAAGTATGAGGAAATGGCAAGGTGCACAAGTTTGCCTATTTTCAAGGGCATGTATGAAGAGAAAAGGGTCAAAACTCCAAATATTTCCAAATGGGCCTATGATCTTTCCATCCAATCTTTGTCTTAAGCCCATGCACGCCCCAAAATAAGAGCTTTTATTTTTTATTGATTTATTAATTATTTTATGGTTTTTTATCATTTTTAAATCATAAAATAATTATATAAAATAATAAGAATTAATAAGAGATCTTATTAGCTCTTTATTCCAATTATAATCAATCATCAAACAATATATAATCACATCCAAAATTGTGGCAAGCAAGATTGGTGATTAAAGCAAATTGTCCAATTTTAGAAAGATTGGAAAAATCAAATTTTCATCAAATTCTAAAATCATGATTCAATGAGGATTTGATTTTAGTTTGTTAACCTAAATTCTTTGGTTATAAGTAAGGAATGAGGGCAGACCAAAAACACAAGGATTCTGCAGCCTGAAGAACTCGTAAAAACTTCCAAAACCTCAAAGGAAAATCAACTTCGTTCTTGGAGTTTAGTGTCAATTCAGAGATCTTTGACGGTTCATACAAGTTCCAGGAGCACTCTTGATTGTTTCTCAATCGCCATTGGAGCCTGAAACGTTCATAACCGAAGCCTATACACCTACGGTTTGTCATTCTTTTCTCTCATTCGATCAGCATCATACAAGCATCTTCATTGAAATTCGATTGCATATTTATGTTTGTTTTGATGTTTTGAACGATTCTGGAAACTTAATTGCACTTTTATGCCGTATTGAAGAAAACACCATTATTAGGGTTAGAGCTCCTAATTTAGGGTTTTCTAAAATAGGTGAAATCAAGAGAAACTATGAAGCTCATCATGTGCAGGGATGTTGGACGAACGCGTTGGTATGTTCGCGATAAATTTATGGTACTCGTATGAGATTGTTGTTGTTGCAGGTGTATTGGCTACAAACGTGTTCATGGCTAAGTCGTAGCAAATACCCTAGTATGATTTACAGGCTTCGTAAGGAAGACGAAGACGTGGCACGTTGCTAGTGGTCTGTTTGAATTTCGCGCTCGTTTTGAATCTTTGAATGGTTGTTTGTTATATTATTGACTGAACGCATCCTAGGTACAAGAGGCGAATTTGGTTCAGTTAGTAAGCACGCGTGGCCATTCACCCAAGGGTCCAGGGTTCGATCCCTGGCCCTTATATTTTTTTCATTTAATTTATCTGCAGGTTCCCATGCGCATAGCCCCTATGAGATCATGAAACACCCCCATTCTCAGCCACTAGATTTCCATTCAGGATTAATCCAAGGGCCCAGAAGGCGCAAGAATACCATGGACACTCAGAAGGCACCACACCAAATTATAAGCTAAGTTTTTTTTTATATAATTTTTTTTATTTTTAATTATATAACTTAGTATTTATTTTATTTTATATATATATATATATATATATATATATATATTGTTTTTCTTCTTCATTTTTTTTATTTATTTATTTATTTATACTTTTTTCCTAATAAACTTGTTTTACTAAATATTTTTTTATATAAATATTAAAATTTATATTTTAATTTATTTGATAAAAACTGATTTTATTTATCCAAATAATTTTATAAACCCTAACTAATTTCTTTTAATAAATAAACGTTATGGGAATGTCACATATTTAATCGAATTTTATTTTTTCCACCGATTTAATTAATTAGGTTAAAAAACCAATAATTAATTAAATCGATTATGTTATTCTTTTAATTTTATTTTATTCGTACCCTAATCAGGGTTTACGAAGATCATTCCCTACACTGAAAAAATATTTCTTTGTGCGTTTTTCAAGGTTAGCAACAGGGTTTCTCTCGACTGTGCGCCACGCCTATTACGAAGCTAAGTCCCGATTTAATCCTTATTTAAATATTTGTTATTTTATTAAAAATTAGGATTTGCCTTCAAATATAATGAACTCTGCCTACACTCACTTCCTTTTCTGTCTGTCTTTGTTTTGCCAATTTTTCAGGGTTAACCCCGAGGCTGCCCCCGACTACGAACCATATCAAATCAAAAGCTAAGTCCTATTTTATTTTTTAATTTTCTTTTGCCCTTTTTTATTAAATTAGGGTTAGCTTTAACTGTCAATGAATTGATAATGCACTCACCCCTTTGTATTTGTTTTCTCTTTTCCCAATTTTCAGGGTTAGCCAACCGTCAAAGCTCAACAGTCGGTAACCCTAAAACCTATCTGATTTACTTTCTTTAATTATTATTTATGTCAAACCTATTGTACTACTGGTCCGCTGGTTTCTTTTTCCCCTTCCCCATACTATTGTGTGGTTAGTAATCCTAGGGACTGATAACCTTGAAATTGAATTTAGAATCACTTAATTTTTACACGATAAATATCTGAATTAATCACATGATTGTTGCACCCACGCACCTTTTATGGTACCCCTCTTGTTGCATGTTTCCTGTTGCCTTGTGTTTTTTGCAGAATAGCCTTGTCCCTCGAATACGAGGATACCTCAGCAATGTTGCCCTCAGTTCATTCTCAAGGTCATAAGTCCCTAATGATGCTGCCTTCGATTCGCCAAATATGACCTCGTCCCTCGAAGTTGCCTACGAAGTGTTGAGGTATCCTCTGGTTGCCTAACGAAGAAGGCTATTCTGATCCTTCCCTTAGACTACCCGCCCCTCTATGGCATGGGACAGTCTTATGGCGAACGATAACTCGATGACCCGTTAACATCCAAACGAAAGACTTCCTGCCCTCTTATGGCATGGATAGACCCTTTCACCCTGAAAGGATAAAGAACATTTTTCATCTAACCAGGTAATTGCTCCTAATTGCCTTGCTCTAAAATTTTTTTTCTACTCTATTTTCTAAAATACTTCCAAGGCTACGCTCATTTACGAGCTAAAGTCCTTGATTTCTTCTTCTTCTACATTTCTTCAAAGAGCAAAGCAATTAAGAGCCCATGGATAACCATGGATGCAAAGGGTGCCTTACACCTTCCCTTTGAATAAATTACCCCCCGAATCCTGTTTTCTTTAAAAAGGATTTTCCTGTTCTTTTAGCCTTTCTGATGTTTTGGATAAAATAAAAGTCGGTGGCGACTCTTGCTATCCGCACATTTCTATAAAGTCAGTTCACCGTATTACAATGAGCATGTCGACACTAAAGTCCGGTTTCTGAACACAGGATGCTCGAATCACATGACTGGTAAAAAAGTGTGGTTCACATTTTTCGACGAGTTAAAGAAAAGCAAGGTCAAACTTGTAGATAATAGCTTGTTGGAAGTAGAAGGTACTAGTAACATAGTTATTCGAAGGAGAAATGAAGAAAAATCTTTGATCAATGATGTATTCTATGTACTTGGAATGAAGTTAAATTTTACAGGTGATGGACAACTGGTCGAAAAAGGTTTCTTAGTGTTTATGAAAGATGGAGCTTTGGAACTGTTCGACACTCTAAATAATCCGGTCCTATAATCTCCTTTGTCGAAGAATATGCCATTTAAGACCATGATCAATTCGACAAAGGTACAATGCCTAAAAACAGTTGTCGACCACAAGAATAGTTGGTTGTGGCATTTGAGGTTTGGACATTTAAATTTTAGGTCACTCAATCAACTGATTAATTAAGATATGGTAACTGGTATACCAAGTCTTATGATGCCCAACAAACTCTGTGAAGGTTGCTTAGTAGGGAAGTGCTAGCTGAAGATTTCGTTTGAGAAGAATGTCCTTCGAAGATTTGGAGTTCAAAGGAAGATGGTTACTGATGATCATCTTTGAAGATAAAAATGGCTACTGATGGCCGTGCTTCGAGAATGATGTTTAAGTTGGAACAAAGATAGTGAGCGCCGAAGCTAAATTCGAAAAGAATGGTCTTTGGGACTTAGACGTTTTTTGTGAAATATGCGAAGTACTGAAGCTTAGCATGTTTTCGTGGCATTCTCGATTCTGATCACGTTGCCACACGTTGAAAGAAGATTCAGGCGGGAGGATTTGAATTTCGAAGTAGTTTATGTAACCGCACAAAGACAGATGGCATCCCAGGGATTCTCGAAGAATAACGTGGCATCATATTAGTGTAGGACCGTTAGGGTCGAAACTAGTTTAAATAAGGGTCTTAATGTTAGGATTCCGGGTGTTCATTTTGTACAAATCACTCACATATTACTCAAGTATCAAGTGTTAAGAGAAAGAGTTCGCTGAGAAATGTACGTATGACACCAACACCATTTTAAATACATGTGTATTTTTCTTTATCCAAGTATCTTTCGATATTACTGCATTCCATTTACTTTATGTCATTTATATTCCTGCACTCTTTATTTTCATGTCATCTAATTTTCGAAGCATTTAACTTTTCTGCACTTTAAGATTCTTCCACTTTTACAATTTTGTCTTATGTTTTATCTTTAACTTACCTTTCGCTGATGTTATATTTACGTGTATAACAAGGTGATTGCTAATCTTTATTTCCTTGATTAAGTATTTCTTATTTCGAGACGCACCAACCATAGACATAATTCGAACTATCATGAATAACAACCTTTTTGACTATGTCCTAGGATCAATCTAGTCGATCCTGCGAGTAACCAAATCATATTTATTATAGTTTGGAAGACTAGCGGTTATTTACCGGAAATCACCGTAAACAAATTGGCACGCCCAGTGGGACAGTGTCAAGCAGATTGTTATTAATCGATTGTTTTGTTTTGTCTAGAAAATAGCAAGACCTTGTATGAAACTTAGGAACGGTAAATTAACAAATAGTGCACAACCGATTCCCAAATGAAGGTACAACAAGAAAATGGTCGTTACGACCAGTGCAGGGGGAGATCAAGATCCCCCACAAGGGTCAAGAACAGGAGCGGCAAATTCTACGCATGTTTCGACTTCTACTCAAGGAGCGCAGGATATACCGTGTCCGACTGGATCGAAACCTATGGATAGTTCCCAGGCTATACCTGAAAATAATGCAGCAACGACAGGGACTATTCCAGTTTCAGTGTCGACTACCGCGCCTCCATCCTCAAGTGCGAGCGAAAAGCAACTTGCCTCGACAAATGCTGCAAATCAGTTATTTACCCCAGGATCATCCGCATTCAAATGGAGACCAAACAGTCAATATGGAATGCCATATCCACACATGACAGGTACACGAGTGTCGCTACTGCGAAAAATGGATCAGATTCGCCACCAATATATTTATCCCATCAAGGGAAAGGAATACTAGGAAACCTAACTCAAAATAAGAACAAGGTCTTTCGACCAGAGAATAGGGCACGGGAGTCGGTTACGCAAGGGGAAGGTGCTAGCACCCCTCACGCCCATCGTACTCGATGGTATCCACCTATGTTTGCTTCTATCTAAAGGGTGTATACTATGTCTAAACCTAAATGCGAATGAATGCAAAAGAAACACGGGGAAAAGAAGGAATTATTTACAAGTGTGCTCGCTTAGGCCCCGCGACCCAATGCCTACGTATCCTTTTCAAGAATCAGAGCGACCGTAGTTCGGCTCCATAGTTGCTATTTGTTTTGTGTTTTTTAGTTGAACAGAGGTTAAAGTCGCACTCCACGATGCTCGACCTTTGGAGACTTACACGTCTAATTATGGAATGGATTCAACATGTTCTTAAGAATGCCACGAGGGCGAGAGATAGAAGAGAGTTTGAGCGTTTCGAGGGAATCCCTTAAGCAAGGGAAGCTCGAGTTACTCTTTGGTTTGTGATTTTTTAGAAATTGGGAACTTACGCTCGGATGGTTCCCTTAAGCAAGGGAGATCCAAGCACTCGAATGATTCCCTTAAGCAAGGGAGATTCAAGCTTCCATCCCCTATTTAATGATTTTCACTTTTTTATTAATGTTTTTTAAGTGTTTTCTTTGTATTTTTTAAGGGATTTTATTTTGAGTATTTATTAGATGTTTTAATGTTGTAAAAGAAAAGAAAAATGAAAGAGGGGGGACTAACCTATTTTCTAGCCTAATTGTTATTCTAATTCCTATTTAATATCTAAACTAAATTCTAAGGGGAATTAACTAAGAAGAAAGTTGTTTAAGTTGACTAAAGTCAACTTTTAACAACTAGGGGTGTTTTAGTCATTTCACAAAATATTGAAAATATTCACAAAATATAAGAAAATAAAATCTAAACTAAAAAAGAAAATATTTACAAACACAATGGTATTTTTATCAAGTTTAGAACTATTTTTAAGAATTAAAACTAAAAACAACTAAGTATTTTCATTATTAAGAACCAATCAAAGTTTAAAGAAAATCAACAATTAAAATTCTAATGAAAACAATTATTTCTAAAATTCTAATTAGTAAGAAAAACTATTTTTATCAATATTTATTTAGGCAAAAAACATCAATTAACAAGCAAAAGAGTATAAGAGAAAACTATTTTTATTTATTTTTTATTACCAGCAGGGGGGTGAATCAGCAATTAGTAGTTGAGCTAAAGTCTATTGTAATGGCGCATGGGCTAGATTACAGGGGTGGTGCAATCAGCATCGAGAAGCCCAAATGAAGTTTTTGTTTGATCCATCAGAAATTATATCAATTAAAAAAGAAATGAATTAAATTAAAACAAAAAAGAAATTAAAATGAAAAGGGGATTTAGGGTTACTTGACTTTGTGACCATTGGACTTCTTCGTCCTTCTTCCCCTCACTCACGCCCAGCCGGAACGGCGCCGGAGAAACACACCTTCTCCGAGCGACAACCTCCGTGTACCACCGCGAGTAACACAACTCGAAACCTCCCCGACTCTCATCGATTTACTCTCATTTCTCCCAATCTCCTTCGTGAACAAATCGAAACTAAATCAAAGTCGACTCTCATTTCTCGCCTCTCGGATCTGAACGGCGCGACTACTCAACTCTGGCTCCCTCTCGCGAACACACATATCTCTCACGTTCATATTCGGCGGCGGTGAATCTTTCCTTCTCCGGCGAAACACCACGGTGGCGCGGCAACGAAGATCCTTATCCGGTCAACCTCTACTTTTGTTTTCGGACTCACAATGCGGAGAAGATTATGTGAGGTACGACGGTGTTGCGTGAAGGTTTTTTTTGAAGATTTTCTGGAAGTTCGGATTGGAGACTCAATGACAACGCAATCAAGATTGACGGACTCGTGATGATGATGTCGAAGGTATGAGACGTATCTCTCTGAATTCGTTCCTTTGCGTTTGTGATAGTCATGACTCGTGGTGATGTTGTTATTGTTGCGAGTATTTGTTGTTGCAATTGAAGGTGATGAAGATTGGAGAAAGATGAAGATTCTTTGTTTGATTTTTTGTTATCGATTTTCTTCCCTCTCTCTGTTTCTGTTTGCAGATTGAAGAATTGATGGAGATTTTCTGTTGGTGAATTGAAGAAGATGCTGAATGAGAGAGAGAAGATGAAGGTTGAAGTATGAAGGTGGAGGAAGATTATGAAGGTGTGTGTTGATTGTGGAGAAGATGATGGTGGTGATGAAGATTATGAAGGTGAATGGTGCGTGAAGAATGGTTTGAAGAAGAAGCTTTGAAGAGTAGTGATTCTGATTTATAAAGGTGAGTTTTCTTCTGATTTTCAGTTCTTTCTTGTGATTCATTTGGAAAATGTTTAGCATTTGTAACTGATTCAGTTTTGGTAGTTACATTCTCCTCTTCTCATTCTGTTAATTATGTTAATGACAGTTAGGGAAGTTAGTTATGGGATTCTGTTATGGTTTTTCTTTTTTGTTTATGCTAGGCTTTGTTTTGGGCTGAATGTATGTAGCATGAGTGTTCTGAATTTTTGTATTGGAACTTGGACTGAGTTGTGTTGATTGAAGGAAGAGTTTGTTCCCTTCTTTTTCTGATAATTTTCTGTTATGACTCCCTCTCCGATATTAACCGTTTTTTTCCGGTTTTGTTCCTAACTGCAGGTTCGGTTTTCACTTGGTTTGGAGCTGTGGTTCAATTGGTTTTCTTTCGGCGCCGACTCGGTTTATTTGTATAGCACGAAGGCTGGTTTATTTTTGTAAGTATAAGAGTGCGCCTAAGAGGGGGGGGGGGTGAATTAGGTTTTCAAAAATTTAATCGGTTTTATGAGAATACTTCTAATAATTTTTGGTTAAGTGTTTGAAGGTTTTGTAAGGTTCTTTTCTTTTCTTTGGTAATGGTGATGAATGTAATAAAGTGCGGAAAAGTAAAGAACGCAACGATATATACTGGTTCCCCTCACAATCCGAGAGTACTCCAGTCCCCTTTCAAACACGAAAGAGATTTCACTATAGTTAGAATTATTGTACAAGCCTATGCCTACTATCTAACCTATAGGGTGATCAAAGGTTCTTAACACCTTTAAGATCAATCAACACTAATGTGAATGAAGAACAATCCTCTTCAAACACACCACTTACTTCCAACAATCCTGGATAGTAAGGAGATAATTTTCTTTGAACTTTTACAAGAGATTTAGATGAAGTTTGTATAGCACTATCAATCTTGGATTGATCTTCTTCTTCAAATAAACAATTCTCAAAATGAATATAAGTGTTCACAATGTATGCATGAAACTTTGAATGGATTTCTCAATGAAAATGTGTATAGAAAGTTTCACTTGAAAATAAGATTTGATGAACACTTGGAAATATTGAAAGATGAAGAATATATGGTTTATGAATTGTTAATGAAGAAGGTGAATAATGATTTTGAAATATGTAGAATATATAGTGTGTTAAACACCTCTTTGAATGGTTATTTTTCCATGAAACAATGCAATGATCAAGTGGTATGAAAAAGAATTCGTTTGAATAAGATCATGCAATGAAAAAACACACTGGTTCAGTAGGAACCGGTTCCTGCCTGGGACAACCCGGTTCCTGCTGAACGTTACAGCAGAAAATTTGAATTTTGAACGTGGGAACCGGTTCCTGCATAGGGACAACCCGGTTCCCCATAGTAAACCACAGAATGCTGAAAATGAGAATGCTGGGAACCGGTTCCCCCATAGGGACAACCCGGTTCCTAAAACCTTTATTTTGAATTTTAACTATGAAAAAGGTTTTAAATGAACTTTTGAGGGATGACACTTTGTAGTATGATTATGATATGCATGAAAATATATTTGTGAACAATTATATGTCAAAGTGAGTATTGTTTATACCTTTGACATTTTAGCTTGATCCGTGAATCTTCACAATTTCTTCAAGACTTTGAAATGATGTATTTTTGCTTGATACTTGAAATTCTTTTTGCACATTCTTTATAAAAGCTTGATCTCCATATTGTCTTCATCAAAACATACTATGCTTGAGAAGCTTGTATTTACATTCTCCCCCTTTTTGATGATGACAACCAAGTCTTGAAAATGTTTTGAAAAAGTTGTTTTTGTGCTTTTGAAATTATGTTGAACATTGCAAGGCTCCCCCTATGTTAGAGACTCCCCCTAAATCCATGATTCCTTGATTTATGGTGATGAGTTTCATTTGATAATTTTAACAGTGGCCTGCATTTTTCTTTGAAACAAAAACAACAAAAACACATGCATATTCTTCTCCCCCTTTGTTATTATCAAAAAGGATGGGGAAAAAGATAAAAAGTATATGAAATATAACACAATGTAAAATACCACAAAGATAACACAAAAAATGAAATACTACAAACGATACGAAACGTAGTTTTTTACGATTACAACATAAAACATAAATAGTCCTAAACATCACGAACATAAATGGAACATTGTCTAGAAAGCATAAGTAAAATACGAATAATAGAAAGAAAACATTACATAGAAATTAAAGCACATAATTTAGTCACTTTCATCCATGTGTTCTTCATCATCATCCTCTTCTTCTTCTTCTTCTTCATCACTTCCTTCCTCTCCCTCATAATGAGCTAAGATACGCCTTTGAGTCCGTTGAATTTCCCGCATTTGTCTTCTCATAAGGTTATGCTCATAGTTATTCTCCCTCTTGTTGTTATCAATGGATGTTTGAATAGAACAAAGCTTGGCAAACATCATATCCATTGTGTATCCACCTTCGGGACGTTGAGGATCTTGTGGCACGGCTGGCTCAAAATCAACTTTGTAAACGAATCTACCTTCACGATCCGTAACTATTCCTGTATTTTTAAGAGCGGTAGCGGTGGTGATAGCACACTCTTGTTCATCCATATTTTTCTTTGGTTCCCGTTGGAGGAGAACACCAGCATTCCGAACAATATGAGAGATGGCCCTTGCATAAGGTAAGCCTCCTTTAAGGGAAGCCATAAGCTGCATGTGGCGCATAATTGAAAGCGCCCAATTGACTTCAATACCACGCCTTAGAGCAAGCAAAACCATCAACTCAAACTCATTGACCCTGGAATGGTTAGAATTCTTTGGAAATAAAACATAAGCAATGATAAGATGGAGCATCCTATCACTCACCGATAAGCTTGAACCGAACATGTTAAACTTGATAGCAAGCTGTTGGCGAACTTACTCGCGTTGTGTTGGTCGACACATATCCACAAAAACATCAATCTTACTATACGGTTGCCAATCCTCCGGTATGTTACCTTGAAGGAGCACTAAGCCTTGAGATGGAATTCCTAACACTCTTCCAAATTCCTCAACATCTAAGCATATATCCTTATTTGAAACTTTTGACAATAATGTGAAATCATCAAATTCATCGGTTACTATCCTAAGATTGTGGTAAAACTCTCTAACCAAATCCGGATAATAATCACCATGGTCAAGCACAAAATTAGCGACCCCTGCATTAGCTAGTCTACCCGGAAAATTGAAGCTGTGATTAGGGAAATCGGGTAGTTTACTGTATTTTGCCGCAAGGAGTTTTCGACTCCGGATGTTGAATGTGAGTCTCCGACTCTTGACCGTTGGTTGGATCTCTTGAGGATCTTCACTTGTCTCTCCCATTTTGTTCTTTCCCTTTGCACTTCTTGAAACTTTGGGTGCCATTGTTGAAAGGAGTTGAAAGTTAGGGTTTAAGTTGAGGTTTTAGGATTTGGTGAGTGGAGAAGGATTTGAGTGAATTGTGTGAAAGAGTGGAGGATTATATAGTGTTTTGAGGTAGTGGGTATTTAATTTTGATAGTTATGGTGAGATAGTGGAGCTTTGAATTGGGTTGACAATGGAGGTGGAAGGTTGAAGAAGATGAAGATGAATGTTGAATGAGAGTAAATGTGAGTGAATGAGTGTAAATGTGTGGTGTGAAGTGATATAATGTGTATTAAATAAAAATAAGATATAAAAGAAAAAAAAATATACAAAACAATACTAGCCACACAACATTTTCGTAACAGCTAAAAGAAAGCAAAAATCTGGAAAATGTACGTGGGAACCGGTTCGTCCCTACATGGGAACCGGTTCCTGAGACACAAAGAAAACACGCCTCTGGAAATTAGTATGGGGAACCGGTTCGTCCCTACATGGGAACCGGTTCCTGGACTGAAAATTTCCAAAATCTTTTATTTTATGAAATATAACGCATATATATCATACATATTTACCAAGTCATAATGAATGAACATTTATAGGGTACTTTTTAACTTAAAAAAAATTTTAGAAACGTGTACCTTTGATGTTTGAGAATGACGAATAAATTTTAAACATCACCTTCGTCTAAAATTCCAAGCTCTCGTCGAATTTTGTAAAACGATTCTTTTGGGAGAGGCTTGGTGAAGATATCCGCAAGTTGATTATGAGTATCTACAAAAGTGACTTCAACATCTCCTTTAAGCACATGATCGCGAAGAAAATGATGTCGAATGTCTATGTGTTTGGTTCTTGAATGCATAACCGGATTCTTTGTAATATTTATAGCACTTGTATTGTCGCATCGAAGAGGGATACATCCGAGATCAAGTCCGTAGTCACGAAATTGTTGCTTAAGCCAAAGAATTTATGCACAACAACTACCCGCTGCTATGTATTCTGCTTCGGCCGTACTAAGAGCAACACATGCTTGTTTTTTACAAGCCCATGATACTAATGCATTTCCAAGAATGTGACAAGTACCACTTGTGCTTTTACGATCAGTTTTACATCCTGCATAATCCGCGTCAGAATAACCAATTAAATTGCAAACACTACCTTTAGGATACCATAAGCCAACGTTGGTTGTTCCTTTGAGATACTTCATGATCCTTTTAACTGCCATAAGATGTGATTCCTTTGGATTTGCTTGGAAGCGAGCACAAAGACAAACACTAAACATTATGTCAGGACGGCTTGCCGTCAAATACAATAAAGAACCAATCATACCTCGATACTTGGTAATATCAATTGGAGTACCGGATTCATCTTGATCAACATATGTACCGGAGCCCATTGGAGTATTCATTGCTTTACAATTGTCCATATCAAACTTCTTTAATAGTTCTTTACAATATTTGGATTGATTGATAAAGATTCCATCTTTGAGTTGCTTAATTTGTAGTCCAAGAAAGTAGTTCATCTTTCCCATCATAGACATCTCGAATTCTCCTTGCATCATCAATGAGAATTCCTCACACATTTCTTTGTTAGTCGATCCAAAAATGATATCATCAACATAGACTTGAACCAATAAAGTGTTACTCTTGATTTTCTTAATGAACAAAGTTTTATCAACCTTACCCTTTTCGAAACCTTTTTCACACAAAAAATTGCTAAGTCTATCATACCATGCTCTAGGTGCTTGCTTTAATCCATAAAGAGCCTTTCTCAACTTAAAGACATGTGAAGGATTCTTGAAGTCTTCAAATCCGGGGGGTTGTTTGACATAGACTTCTTCATTGATGTAGCCATTCAAGAATGCGCTCTTGACGTCCATTTGATAAAGCTGAAAATTTAAAGAACATGCATAAGCAAGTAAAAGACGAATAGCTTCTAACCTTGCAACCGGAGCAAATGTTTCTTCAAAGTCGATTCCTTCTTCTTGATTGTAACCTTGGGCCACCAATCTTGCTTTGTTTCGAACAATTATACCATTCTCATCAAGTTTGTTCTTAAACACCCATCGAGTACCTATGATGTGTTTGTTACTTGGTCTAGGAACAAGTTCCCAAACTTGATTTCTCTCGAATTGATTTAATTCTTCTTGCATTGCATTTATCCATTGATCGTCTCCTAAGGCTTCATCAACTTTGGAAGGTTCAATTTGAGAAACAAAAGCCATGTGTAAGCAAGCATCTTTGAGATTTAATCTTGTTGCAACTCCTTGACTAATATCACCAATAACTTTATCAATAGGATGATCTCTATGAGTTCTCCATTCTTTTGGTAGATCATTGGTGTTTGATTCTTGTTGTACACTTTCTTGTTGAACACTTTCTTGTTGTACTTCCGGTGCCTTCACAATTATATCATTTGAAGGTTTTTCCGGTGCCTTCACAATTGTATCATTTGAAGGTTCTTCCGGGGGTAAATCTAAAGGATCATCATCCTCACAAACAACTATTTCCTCTTTGGAAGTGTTAGTCTCATCAAAAGATACATGCATAGATTCTTCAATAGTTAAAGTTCTTTTATTATAAATTCTATATGCTTTACTAGAAAGAGAATAACCAAGAAATATACCTTCGTCGGATTTCTCATCAAACTTACCAAGATTGTCTTTGTCATTGTTTAGAACAAAGCACTTGCATCCAAAAATGTGAAAGTGAGCAATGTTTGGCTTTCTTCCTTTGAAGAGTTCATATGGAGTCTTCTTTAAGATAGGTCTAATGATTACTCGATTTCCAACATAACATGCCGTACTAACCGCATCCGCCCAAAAATATTTAGGAAGATTTGCATCACTAAGCATTGTTCTTGCAAGTTCCACTAGAAACCTATTTTTCCTTTCAACTACTCCATTTTGTTGTGGAGTTCTTGGTGCTGAAAAATTATGAGAGATACCATGTTCTTCACAAAATTCTTCAAACGATGCATTTTGAAACTCTCCACCATGATCACTTCTTATGGATACAATCTTTAATGATTTTTCATTTTGGATTTGTTTTGCATATTTCTTAAAAGCTCTAAAAGCATCACTTTTCTGCACAAGAAACAAAGTCCAAGAATATCTAGAATAATCATCAACAATAACTAAAGCGTATACATTACCTCCGAAGCTTCTTGTCCTTGATGGACCGAATAAATCCATATGCAACAATTGAAGTGGTCTTGTTGTAGTCACCACATTCTTTGGTTTGAAAGACGATTTGGTTTGCTTTCCCTTTTGACAAGCATCACATAGTTTATCTTTGACAAACTTTATCTTAGGTAAGCCAATGACAAGATCATGTTTGGTTAACTTATTTAAATGATCCATATGAATATGGGCTGCTCTTTTATGCCATAACCATGATTCATTATTGTTTACCAAAAGACATTTTACTTTCAAAGATAAATCATTTAAAGAAATCATAAAAATGTTATTAATTCTTGTACCTTTGAGTTTTACCTCATTGGTGACTTCATCGATGATCAAGCATTCTTCCTTAGTGAATTTGATCTTGAAGCCTTTGTCACAAAGTTGGCTAATGCTTAGAAGATTATGCTTTAGTCCTTCAACATAAAGAACATCTTCAATGGATGTGAAAGGTGGTGCACCAACTTTGCCTTTGCCAAGAATTCTTCCCTTATTGTTGTCTCCATAAGTGACAAAACCCTTGGCCTTTAACTTTAGATCTGAAAATTGGTTTAAGTCACCCGTCATATGCTTTGAACAACCACTATCTAGATACCATAGGTTTGACGTGGTCTTCAAGCATACCTACAAAACAAATTAAGTTTTGTTAGGTACCCAAATGGCTTTGGGTCCATCATAGTTAGTTCCTTTCTTCACCCATACATAATGTCCACTAGGAACACTAAAGTTCCTTACATAACAAGCATTGGGTGTGTGACCAATAATACCACAATAAAAACAAGTAGGTTCAAAGTTACTTCTATATCTAGGAGGATAAGATTTCTTCTTAACAAAGTTCTACCTTTTAGGATAATGTTGCATTACTTTAGGCTTGATCACTTTCTCTTGAATTGGTTGGTTACTAGCCTTGACAAAGATAGTCTTGTTGGATGTTGGTTTATCAAATTTAGAGAAACCAAGTCCGCTCTTATCATTGGAGTATCTTTGTGTGCTAAGAACATTTTCCAATCCAATTTGCCCTTTTTCATATCTTTCTAAAACACGTTTTAATTGGACAATTTGGAAAGAAAGTGATTCACAATTCTTGCATGCAACATTATCTTCTTGAACACTAATCATTTTTTCTTTGTCATCTTTATGTTCTACTTCAATTATCTTAACCTTCTCTTCTAACGATGATATTATTTTCTTTTGAGATGAGATAGTTTTATAGAGAATTTTACATTCTTTTAATAATTCTTCTATTGCACCTTGCGCACCATTATCAAAAAGAGAATCATCATAACTAACCTCGCCTTCTTCATCGTCGGAGTGGTGTGATGCCATTAGTGCTAGGTTTGCACTTTCGTCACTATCGGAGTCCGATGAGGAACTTACTTCATTATCTTCCCATGCTATGTAGGCCTTTTTATTTTTGAACTCCCTTTTGCCTTTGAATACATTCTTCTTCGAAAGCTTTGGACATTCCGGCTTTATGTGTCCTTGTTTCCCACATTCATAGCATGTAACTTCTTGTGATGAAGTGGATGCTTCTTTATCTTTATGCTTTGAGAATTTCTTTCTTTTGACATAGTTAGTATTATCAATATTATTTTTATTACCAAAAAATTTGCCTAACCTTTTTACAAGAAGCAAGAAGTTTTCATCTTCATCCGATGCATCTTTCATTTTGCTTTCTATTGAATCTACTTTTAATGCAATGCCTTTGGATTTCTTCTCTAAGTTCTCATGCTTTTCCAATCTTCCAAGTTCTGTCTCATATTCTTGAAGTTTTCCAAATAGTGTTGCGTAAGTAAGTTTTGATAAATTCTTCTTTTCGGATATCGCCGTCACTTTTGGTTGCCACTCCCTTGTCAAAGATCTGAGCACTTTAAGATTAAGTTCTTCGGTAGTAAGAGTCTTACCAAGTGCCTTCAAGTGATTTGTCAAATGTACGAATCGTTTTTGCAAATCGAGAATAGTTTCTCCGGGCTTCATTCTAAACAGTTCGTACTCTTGGCTTAAAGTATTCAACCTTGATCTTTTAACTTCAGCGGTACCTTCATGAGTTTCTACAAGAGTATCCCAAATTTCCTTTGATGTTGTACATGTTGATATTCGGAAGAATTCATCCATACTAAGAGCACCATGAAGAAGACTGATCGCCTTTTTGTCAGCAAGAACCCTTTTTCTATCATTATCATCCCATGACGCTTTAGGTTTCTCCGATCCAACACCATTAACGACCGTTGTAGGAACATGAGGACCTTGTAGGACAGCCTCCCAAACTTCTTCTCCTTGTGCTTCTAGATGAGCCTTCATTTGGATTTTCCAAAAGTCAAAATACTCACCACAAAACAATGGAGGCTTGTTGTTAGAACCACCATCTTTGAAAACTGGTCTTTGATTTGCGGAAGCCATTCTGGATCTTTAGGAACAAGTTACCTATAACTTGCTCTGATGCCAAATGTAAGTATAAGAGTGCGCCTAAGAGGGGGGGGGGGGGGTGAATTAGGTTTTCAAAAATTTAATCGGTTTTATGAGAATACTTCTAATAATTTTTGGTTAAGTGTTTGAAGGTTTTGTAAGGTTCTTTTCTTTTCTTTGGTAATGGTGATGAATGTAATAAAGTGCGGAAAAGTAAAGAACGCAACGATATATACTGGTTCCCCTCACAATCCGAGAGTACTCCAGTCCCCTTTCAAACACGAAAGAGATTTCACTATAGTTAGAATTATTGTACAAGCCTATGCCTACTATCTAACCTATAGGGTGATCAAAGGTTCTTAACACCTTTAAGATCAATCAACACTAATGTGAATGAAGAACAATCCTCTTCAAACACACCACTTACTTCCAACAATCCTGGATAGTAAGGAGATAATTT
Organism: Vicia villosa; assembly: GCF_029867415.1. NCBI lineage: Eukaryota > Viridiplantae > Streptophyta > Magnoliopsida > Fabales > Fabaceae > Vicia > Vicia villosa. The sequence continues at coordinate 41,123,093 of NC_081181.1, read as the reverse complement.
TCTTTGAACTTTTACAAGAGATTTAGATGAAGTTTGTATAGCACTATCAATCTTGGATTGATCTTCTTCTTCAAATAAACAATTCTCAAAATGAATATAAGTGTTCACAATGTATGCATGAAACTTTGAATGGATTTCTCAATGAAAATGTGTATAGAAAGTTTCACTTGAAAATAAGATTTGATGAACACTTGGAAATATTGAAAGATGAAGAATATATGGTTTATGAATTGTTAATGAAGAAGGTGAATAATGATTTTGAAATATGTAGAATATATAGTGTGTTAAACACCTCTTTGAATGGTTATTTTTCCATGAAACAATGCAATGATCAAGTGATATGAAAAAGAATTCGTTTGAATAAGATCATGCAATGAAAAAACACACTGGTTCAGTAGGAACCGGTTCCTGCCTGGGACAACCCGGTTCCTGCTGAACGTTACAGCAGAAAATTTGAATTTTGAACGTGGGAACCGGTTCCTGCATAGGGACAACCCGGTTCCCCATAGTAAACCACAGAATGCTGAAAATGAGAATGCTGGGAACCGGTTCCCCCATAGGGACAACCCGGTTCCTAAAACCTTTATTTTGAATTTTAACTATGAAAAAGGTTTTAAATGAACTTTTGAGGGATGACACTTTGTAGTATGATTATGATATGCATGAAAATATATTTGTGAACAATTATATGTCAAAGTGAGTATTGTTTATACCTTTGACATTTTAGCTTGATCCGTGAATCTTCACAATTTCTTCAAGACTTTGAAATGATGTATTTTTGCTTGATACTTGAAATTCTTTTTGCACATCCTTTATAAAAGCTTGATGTCCATATTGTCTTCATCAAAACATACTATGCTTGAGAAGCTTGTATTTACAATTTTCTGGTTTACTAATGCAGCAGTAGTGAAGTGCAGGCGGTTCGGTCTTGACTTGCTGCACGCTTGTTGATGAAAAACTCTGAAGAGTTTTTTGTTGTTCTTCCGCATATGTTTTTTTTATGAATGCTGCATGGACTGGTTTTATTGAAAGGGTTTAGAAAGAATAGGCCTTATAGAATCATGTTGGCTTGATCAAAACATATTTCCGTGTAATTTCCTTGTAATGTAATGATGGATTTGGATGTTGTAATGGATTGTAATCATGTAGAACTTTGAAATGGAAACAGATCCTTTCCTTCGAAAACTGTGATTTGACTTTCTAACCTTTCAACCTTTTACCATCTCCCACATTCTTCAATTTATAGTGACTTCTCCTTATATTGGTTCTTGAAACATATACTTGAATTTGAATTCATTGGCGATATTTGGACATGACATGAATACGGTGAATCGTTCTAATCTTGTGACTTTAAGTACCAAGAAATCTCACACAAATGCTTGAGAACTTTATTTCACCTTGATTACTCTTGAAATTAAATCCGCCTCAAGTATAATGAACAAATTCCAATAAACTCGCATCTTCAACGAAACTCTTTTAATTCAATTCAATTCACCAATTCAAACCAAACTTGCATATTATTAGTACAAATAATGCCCTAAGTACAATGCAATCTTCAAGTTCATCCTCTTGCACCATGGTTCAATAATGATCTTAGAACCAAATCACAATGCCTTGAGGAAACCACGGACGAGAGAACCTAATTCAATGATCCTTAGTTGAAAACTTTATTCAGCTCAAAACACAATAGGTGAAAACCTTACCTCTGGTCAACCATAGGGAAATAAACCCTTAAACCCTGATTTCATACTTCGCTGCTGGAAACATCAGAAGGATTAGACTTTAATTTCAATACACGCCTCAAACTCAATATGAAGCCCTAGGCTTTCGAAATCCTTAATCCCAGTGCCAGGTTATTTGATTAATGAATGCATGAATGTTAGATGGCCTAAATGAAAGATGCATATGAACGTGGAGTGAAAACCAGTTAGGGATAAATATGTGGGCAAATTTTGGGGTGCAACAGCTGCCCCTATTCAATCTTCTTGAACCTGAATGTACGAACGACAAAAGTTCTGGACATGAGACGTATAAGTGGATTGAATACCCAAAAGTACCATCAAAATTTGCATTCTATGGTAGAGCAAAAGTGTTGAGTATTAACAAAGGATATCAGCCGAAGGTGGATCTTAAACAGATTGCTAACCTTAGTTAGACTTGAAAAGGAGACACAACCGTAGAGTGGCTCAACAAGGAAGAAACCATCCGTAGAGGAATCTACTTGATTGCTAACCTTAGTTAGACTTTGAAAAAGAGACACCACCGTAGCGTAAGAAACCATCCGTAGACGACTCCACCAAATTGCTAACCTTAGTTAGACTTTGAAAAAGAAGACACAACCGTAGCGTGGCTCCACAAGGAAGAAACCATCCGTAGACGACTCCACCAAATTGCTAACCTTAGTTAGACTTTGAAAAAAAGAAGACACAACCGTAGCGTGGCTCCACAAGGAAGAAACCATCCGTAGACGACTCCACCAAATTGCTAACCTTAGTTAGACTTTGAAAAAAAAGAAGACACAACCGTAGCGTGGCTCCACAAGGAAGAAACCATCCGTAGACGACTCCACCAAATTGCTAACCTTAATTAGACTTAAAAAAGAGACGTAGCCGTAGGACGACTCCAAAAGGAAGAAACCAGCCGTAGGGGAATCTACCAAATTGCTAACCTTAGTTAGACTTCAAAGAGAGACACAGCCGTAGGGTGACTCAACAAGGATGAAACCAGCCGAAGGGGAATCCGATCCTAATTTGCTAACCTTAGTTAGACTTCAAAAAGAGACGTAGCCGTAGGACGACTCCAAAAGGAAGAAACCAGCCGTAGGGGAATCTACCAAATTGCTAACCTTAGTTAGACTTCAAAATGAGACACAGCCGAAGGGTGACTCAACAAGGATGAAACCAGCCGAAGGGGAATCCGATCCTAATTTGCTAACCTTAGTAAGACTTCAAAAAGAGACACAGTCGAAGGGTGACTCAACAAGGATGAAGCCAGCCGAAGGGGAATCCGATCCTAATTTGCTAACCTTAGTTAGACTTCAAAAAGAGACACAGCCGAAGGGTGACTCAACAAGGATGAAACCAGCCGAAGGGGAATCCGATCCTAATTTGCTAACCTTAGTTAGACTTGAACAATGAGTCGTAGCCGAAGGACGACTCCAAAAGGAAGAAACCAGCCGAAGGGGAATCTTACCAAATTGCTAACCTCGGTTAGACTTCAAAAAGAGACACAGCCGAAGGGTGACTCTAGATCTGAAAAGGTATGCCAATAATCATTGGACTTTATTGAGGAGGACTAGTAATGACTAGACTCTATGGGGATGTTAATAACACCGAATTTGAAGGCGATGCCAATAAACATTGGGCTTTGAAGGCGATGCCAATAACCATTACGCTTGATTGAAAGAAAGGCTAGTGACAACTAGAATCAATCAGGGGATGCCAGTAAACACTGGGCTTTCAAGAAGATATTGATGCTTGCGAAGCATAAGAATTACATGGATCCCTCAGGCCAAAGGCGGGGTGTAACCCTTCAAGGGTGGCAATCACTCGAATTGCCACACACATAGTATGGATTTCAAATGATTGAAAAATGAGATGGGTTGAATGCCCATCCTCATTCGCACTCAATTATGCACGCGGCATGCGGGAAAATAACCAAAACAAGACTAGTAACGACTAGACTCGACACGCGGATGACAGTAACCACTGAACATTCACGGAGATATTGATGCTTGTGAAGCATAAAAGTTACATGGATCCCTCAGGCCAAAAGGCGGGGTGTACTCTTCAAGAGTGGCATTCATTCGAGTTGCCACACACCAAGTATGATTACCCAACTGATTGAAAAATGAGATGGGTTGAATGCCCACCCTCATTCGCACTCTAATCTGCACGCAGCATACGGGAAAATAACCAAGGGCAAACTTGCAAGAAGCAAGAGATATCCCTTATGCAAAAGGCAGTAAGGGGACTCACAAAAAGTAAGTACAAAGAGAAGACTGGTGACGACCAGACTCTATTAGATGATGTCAGTAAACACTGGACTTTGAAAGAGGTATTGTTATTTACGGAACATAAGAACTACATGGTTCCCTCAGGCCAAAAGGCGGGGTGTAATTCTACAAGGGTGACAATCATTCGAATTGCCACACATAAAGTATGGATTATCCAAACGATTGAACTCAGCAAACGGGAAATAACCAAACAGATAAATGATCTTAATGAAGACTAAATATCCAATCCACAGTGGAGAGAGAGAAGGTGAGACTTCTTCTGGGGATATATTAGTTTGTGCCTTTGGAGCACACACAAACTTGGCTTATGTATTGATGCATGTTTGAATTTTTCCATGGCGTAATGCTCCATATTCATGGAAATGCTACGCTTTTTGTAGATGTAATGTGAATGCAATGATTACTATATGCAGAGATGGCGAGGGCCCTTTAGAGAATATTCCGCTGACTTGTCGATCGAGCTTCGTCTCTGACCTCGGGAGAGGTAAACACTAGGGAGAATCCCCCTTAGTGTTGAGAACTCTGTGGGGGTGCCAATAGACATTGGACTTTGACCTACAAGATATACCTCTTCGTTGGCTTATAGAATAACTTCTGACTTCTCACCATATGCCATAGCTCGGAGAGTTTTTAGCTTGAGGAGATTCCCTCAATTTACCATGTCGGGGATGAGAACCCTGATGAGGAACCCTTGTTGAGAGGATTGGAACAACTCCGAGGAGAAATAAACTCCTATTTGGGGAGAGAAAGAATTCTCAGGAGAAATAAACTCCTATGCTCAGGGAGAGACTTTTTAAGGAGAAATAAACTCCTAAACTTGAGGAATGAAATTAACTCTCAGGAGAAATAAACTCCTATGCTTGGGGAGAGAGTAACTTGTTGGGGAAAAGTATTATGATACTTATCAACTCCGTGATGATCAACTGCACTTTACAAGTGAATGATGGTTGCCAAAATATTGTGCCCCAGGCTGCCTGACTTAAGAAGGTATCTGATTTACGAAGACATTCGCCTCGAAAGGATCCTTACCCCACAATTACTTGAGATAATTCTGCCCCAGCATATTCAAGCATTTGAAATATTCTTTCCCTTGATCTACAAATCCTTGAAGATATTTTTTGAATCTCGACGTAATTGCCCCAGATTGACCGAATTCTGAGAGAGATGTCTCGACATCACTGCTTTAGATTGATTGAAATCAAGAGAGAGATTCCTCAACTTGATTGACCCTGATTGGTCGAATTTGAAATGTCAAACCTTGATTTGATTGCCCCAGGTAGGCTAAACTCACGAGAGAGATTCCTCGTCGTGACTGCCCCTGATTATGTACATCTTATCAGAATCCTCGAGTTTTACTTCCCTTAAGATCCCACAAATCATGGAAGTAACTTTGTCATACTCAATGGAGTCTTCGAACTCTTCCCCTCAGGGTAGTTGATCAAAATGCATATACACAACAGAGTATTCAGACTTCTCCCCTCAGGGTAATCAATCAAAGAAGGTATCAACTGATTTGCTCAATAGAGCATTCAAACCTTTCCCCTCAGGGTAACCAATCAAGAAGGCGATCCTATTCTAGAACGTATCCAAAATGCGGTTCCTCCGCCTGGTGCAACCTCTGCTGGCGTGATTCCTCCACAAAGAACAACAATGGTCGAAAGGAATCGGGTAATAGATTTAGAGGCTTCGAATCAAAGAACTGTTCCCGTCCAGCAAGAGTTTGAGGAGGAAAGACCCAGATTAAGGGTAATAGGTAGGAACGAACACCCAGACGAAGTAGTTCAGAGAGTCAGGAGAGAAAACCTGGCTACAGAGAATAACCTAACTGCCATGATAGAGAGAGTTATGACCAATAATGGCCTCAGTACTGGACTTCGACGTCCAAATTATACATCCCCCATAGCGGATTATATTATGCAAACAGAATTACCAAGAGGGACTAAAGTACGCAAATTCACAAAGTTTTCAGGGGACACTAGTGAATCAACGGTGGAACATATTGCCAGGTATCTGAAAGAAGCAGGAGATTTAGCAGGGAATGAGGATTTAAGGATTAAATACTTCCCTAGTTCGCTGACAAAAAATGATTTTGTTTGGTTCACTACCTTACCCCCAAATTCGATAGATGCGTGGGCAAACTTGGAAAGATTATTCCATGAACAATTCTACATGGGTCAAACCAAGATAAGTCTGAAAGAATTGGCTAGCATCAAGAGGAAGTTCACAGAACCTATAGATGAGTATCTAAACAGGTTCCGTTTGTTAAAGTCAAGATGTTTCACGACTGTCCCAGAGCATGAACTAGTCGAAATGGCTACTGGTGGTTTAGATTATTCAATTATAAAGAAACTGGATACTCAATATCTAAGGGATATGGCCCAGTTGGCAGATAGGGTTCGACAGGTCGAACACTTAAAAGCAGAAAAGGCTAGGGCAAACAAAGGCTACAAGAAAGAAAGGGTAGCATACGTCGAAGCAGAAGACGTTGACAGTGAATCTTTCGAAGACTCATATAGTGTAGAAGAGGTCTAAGTAGATCTAGCCGAACTAAAAGAAGCACCACCTTATGCTTGCAAGTTACTTACCGCTGCCAATGGAAAAAATCCAGTAGAGAATGATAAGAGCGATAGATTTCCTAAGAAAACTTATACATTTAATGTCACTAAGTGTGACGAAATATTTGATTTACTAGTGAAAGATGGCCAAATGATAGTGCCTCCTAATTCTATAATTCCTCCGTTAGAACAACGGAAGAAGAGAGGTTTTTGTAAATATCATGGTTTTTTAGGCCATAAAACCTCACAATGTTTTCTTTTCAGGGATCTAATTCAGAATGCTATCAGAGATGGACGTTTGAAATTTGCTGATAAGGCCAAGAGCCACATGAAGTTCGACACAAACCCCTTGAACATTGCTGACACTAACCTGTGTGAACCACTTGATGTCAACATGGTAGAGGTGTCTGAAGTCGAAGTTGCTGAACCAGAAATGATGTCAACTGGAAAGCAGGCTACTAAAGGCCTAAATAACAATACAGTCTTCAATACTGATGTTGAAGAATCCTCCAATGCAGAGACGATTGAAGTTTTGAAAGAAGAAACCATTGAGGCCACTGAAGACCTCAGGGTGAAACTTCAACAAATTCAGATTTCTGAAGCCCCTCCAGCAGTTGTTAACATGGTCAATGTTAGACGGCCTTTGTCTCAAATTGACAAACTGGAAAAATGGTTGACAAGGCAAAAGGGAAATATTGAAATTCCGCCAAGAGGAGAAACCCTGAAAGATTATCTCTGGAATTGCCATGAAAAGACTGGCGGAAAACAATGGATGTGTCCAAGGTGTTCGATCATGCTGAATCGAAGGGTCCAGGCTAACTTCGAAAGGGCCCTGCGAGAAAGATTGGAACAACCATGGAGAGGAGGAAATCCTTTGCTAAAGGTATACCCAAAGATGGAAGAAAGCTTGGTAGGCTTCCTGGTCAAATGCCACAGGGAAAACACTGAAATTGCACTATGTCCCAGATGTGGAGCAGTCTATGACGAAATACAGGCACGGTCAATCGAAAGGGTGTATTGCTATATGGGTAGAAAAACTCAGGAACTTCGTCCTAACCTGTATGGTTTCGATATATGGACTCCATCGAAGAGACCTGACCGCCCACATCCTAGAGCTCGAAGAGTCACATTCAAGGTCCCTGCGGACGTACCTAGGGACAGATGGACGCAAGCTGGTGCAAGGACCAACAAATGGTGAAGTTGGGACCAAGGGGGAAGAACTGCAATGGCGTACAGGAAGCAATTCCAAACCTCAAATCGAGAGATGTACAGGTTGGAGAACTACAAAGGCAAAAATCCTATGTCCAGATCCCAATGGAGAAGACACCAGAGGATGAAGAAGGCTCAAAGAGAATACAAACCGAGGGAAATCGGAGAATCTAGTAGTAACCAAGTCCCAACCCAGGGGGCAAGGTCAAGCAAACCTCCAGTGGAACGCAAATTGTTCGATTCTGAAAATGAGAAAGAAGAGGAAAAGATGCATTCCAACCCTTGGAAAGAAGATGATAGAATGACAAATGATTTTGACTCTGATGGGGTATCATCTATAAACCTCAACTGCAATGTTGTGTCTATACTCCCTCATGAGTTTAATCAAGAAACTGAAGTTGAAGATTGTGAAGAGGCTGACTTCGAAGAGATGGCAAAACACAGACCTGTGTGTTACTATGTGCTGAACAATGGTGCAGTTGAAGAGCAGAATGCTTTCTTCGAGAGGCCTGATGAAGGTATGCGAAACCATTTGAAACCACTCTACATAAGGGCTAAGATTGAAAATGTTGGCATTAATAAAGTCCTGGTAGATGGAGGGGCAGCGGTGAACCTAATGCCCCAATACATGCTGAAAAGAATTGGTATGTTTGATACTGATATAAGGCCACATAACATGGTTTTGTCTAACTACGAAGGCAAAATAGGGCAAACCTTGGAAGTTGTCCAAGTAAATCTAACGGTGGGTTCAGTCACGAGGCCAACTATGTTTATGGTCATACCAGCAAAAGCAAATTATAACCTCTTGCTTGGAAGGGAATGGATCCATGGAGTTGCTGTTGTGCCTTCGATAATGCATCAAAGGTTAACCATTTGGAGAGAAGATGGCATAGTAGAGAATATTGAGGGGGATCAGAGTTATTACATGGCTGAAGTTAATCAAGTTAATAAGCCTAACTTCGATAGGAACTTGGCAAACATAGGACCTTACCATGCTGCGGAAGATATATACACCCCAAACAAGAATGCATTGTATTACTTGTCTTTGCACCCAAACGGGTTCCAATGGAATAGGGAAATAATGGACGGCCCAGAAGATACCGCACCAATAGAGCATTATCCAACAATACGGCCAACAGGCTGGGATGACGACGTTGATGATGTCTGAGTCATCATTCTTCGAAAATATTCCGGCTTATATAGCCAAGAATAAAAGAAAGACGGCTCTCGAAGCCGAATTATCAAACATGTTGGTTAATGCAGGTCTAAGAAAGGAAGAAACGACAGATTCGGGGATACATATGATCCCCCAACCACCTGAAGATCCAGTTCGAGTCGAAGAAATCTCAAGAGAAGATTCGAGTCAAAGGTTAGACGCAATCTACGACGAAGAACCCTTGGGATTCGAGAAGGACCCAATGGCATCAAACATAAAAATGTTAGCCCAAGATCCACTCGAAGAAGTAAATCTTGGAGACGAGGATCGAAAGAGGATAACATACGTCAGTGCGAAATTAGACCCAACGTTGAAATCAAGAGTTATCAAGTTGTTGAAGGAGAACAAAGATTGCTTTGTGTGGGATTATGACGAGATGCCTGGTTTAGGAAGAGACCTGGTCGAACTAAATTTGCCAATAAAGGAAGGGAAGAAGCCCATAAAGCAGACTCCTAGAAGGTTCGCGCCAGAGATCCACTCAAAGATTAAAGCAGAGGTCGAAAGGCTTCTACGTTCCAAGTTCATCCAAACTACAAGGTACGTTGAATGGATTGCCAATATTGTACCATTTATAAAAAAGAATGGTTCATTAAGAGTATGCATAGATTTTCGTGATCTGAATGCAGCAACTCCTAAGGACGAATATCCCATGCCTGTGGCAGAAATGCTAGTAGATTCAGCCGCAGGCTTCGAATACCTAAGTATGTTGGATGGATACTCTGGGTATAATCAGATCTTCATTGCAGAAGAAGACGTGTCTAAAACAGCTTTTCGTTGCCCAGGGGCAATAGGCACCTATGAGTGGGTTGTAATGCCTTTCGGTTTAAAGAATGCTGGGGCAACCTATCAAAGAGCAATGAACTCTATATTCCATGATTTTATAGAAACATTCATGCAAGTATACATAGATGACATCGTTGTGAAATCTATTTCAGATTACGATCATCTTGATCATCTAAGCCAATCATTCGAAAGAATGAGAAAACATGGCTTAAAGATGAATCCCCTTAAATGTGCTTTCTTTGTGCAGGCTGGAGATTTCCTGGGCTTCGTAGTCCATAAGAAGGGAATAGAAATTAACCAGAATAAAACGAAGGCTATCATGGAAACTAAGCCTCCATCCACGAAGAAAGAACCGCAGTCCTTACTGGGGAAGATAAACTTCTTGAGAAGGTTTATCTCTAATTTGAGTGGACGCACACAAGCTTTCTCCCCTCTACTTCGACTCAAGCAAGGAAAGTTCGAATGGCATACTGAACATCAAGAAGCTTTTGATAAAATCAAGCAATACTTGATCCATCCACCAATTTTGTCTCCCCCAAATGGGAAGAAGCACATGCGCCTGTATATTTCGGCTTCAGATAATACAATAGGCAATATGTTAGCGCAAGAAGATGAAAATGGCATCGAAAGAGCCATTTATTATTTAAGTAGAGTACTCAATGATGCAGAGACTAGGTATAGCGCAATAGAAAAACTCTGCCTTTGTTTATATTTCTCTTGTATCAAACTTAAGTATTATATAAAGCCAGTTGATGTTTATGTTTCGTCTCATTGTGATGTTATCAAACACATGCTATCAAAGCCAATATTGCATAGTCGAATTGGCAAATGGGCTTTAGCCCTTACTGAATACTCACTGATATTTCAACCTCTTAAGGCAATGAAAGGCCAGATTGTATCAGATTTCATTGTTGACCATGCAGTGGTTGAGAACCCTCAACAATATGTAGAGTTGAAGCCTTGGAAGCTATACTTCGATGGTTCGACTCATAAAGAGGGAACTGGTGTTGGAATATTGATAATTTCTCCTGATGGAATTCCAATAAAGCTCAAGTACAAGATTGAAGGTCCCTTATGCTCCAACAACGAAGCTGAATATGAAGCACTGATTGCTGGACTTGAAGCTTTGTTAGAATTGGGGGCAACCAGAGTCGAAATTAAAGGAGACTCCAAACTAGTGATTAAGCAACTAACAAAGGAGTACAAATGCATCAAAGAAAACTTGATCATGTACTTTGTCATAGCAAATAGGTTGCTTAAAAAATTTGAATATGTGAAGTTAAATCACGTCCCGAGGACCAAGAATTAAGAAGCAAACGATCTGGCACAGTTAGCCTCAGGATACAGGGTATCAAAAGAGAAATTAGAGGAACTGATCGAAGTAAGAGGAAAAGCAATGGCTATCAAGCTTTCCCCAAGTGACCTGGAGAATTCACAATTAGGTTTTGCCAGCAAAGAAGAGTTTGAAGTATTAAATATAGACTCTTTAGCAGAAACAGATTGGAGGAGTCCAATTGTGAACTATCTAAAAGATCCTTCGACAGACACGGATATAAAGGTGAAGTATAGAGCTTTATCATATTTCCTGATGGGGAACAAATTGTTCAAGAAAACTCCTGAAGGAGTCTTGTTGAAATGTCTGGGTGAAGCAGAAGCATATTTGGCTCTCTCAAATGTACACAGTGGAGCATGTGGTGCACATCAAGCTGGGCACAAAATGAAATGGCTTCTGTTTCGATATGGAATGTATTGGCCTTCTATGTTAAAAGACTGCATAGAATTCGCAAAAGGGTGTCAAGAATGCCAAGAGCATGCAGGTATTCAACATGCTCCAGCAAATGAGTTAAGTTCAATAATAAAACCATGGCCTTTCAGAGGCTGGGCACTAGATCTGATTGGAGAATTCACCCTAAATCCTCTAAGTGTCAAAGATACATACTAGTAGGAATAGACTACTTCACAAAATGGGTCGAAGCGATACCGCTGGCGAATGTGGACCAAGAGGCTGTGATTGAGTTTATTCAGAAACACATCATATACAGATTTGGAATCCCAGAAAGTATAACCACAGATCAAGGATCAGTGTTCACTGGGCGAAAGATGCAAGACTTCGCCAAAGAAATGGGTTTCAAGTTGCTTACTTCTACACCTTACTATGCTCAGGCAAATGGACAAGTCGAAGCAGCGAATAAGATAATAATCGGTCTCATAAAGAAACATGTAGGAAAAAAGCCTAAGAGTTGGCACAAAACCTTGGACCAAGCGCTTTGGGCTTGTCGAACATCTCCAAAAGAAGCTACAAACACTACGCCTTTCCAAATGACATTTGGACATGACGCAGTACTCCAAGTTGAGATATATTTGCAGTCAGTTCGGATACAAAGACAGGCAGAAATTCCTCCTAACATGTATTGGGAGTTGATGATGAACGAATTAGTAGACTTGGACGAAGATAGACTTCGAGCATTGGAGATGATAAAAAGACAAAAAGAAAGAGTGTCCAGAACATACAACAAAAAGGTGAAAGGTAAAACGTTTATCAATAATGACTTAGTTTGAAAAGTTATTTTACTTATAGATCGAAAGAATCAAACACTTGGTAAATGGTCCCCACACTGGGAGGGACCCTTTCGAATCTTGAAAATATTCTCGAATAACGCTTACGAGATAGAAGAGTTAGCAGAAGATCGCAGGATCCTAAGAGTAAACGGGAAGTATCTAAAGAGATACAAACCAAGCATGCACGAAGTAAAGATTGCAAAAACGTAGATATTGAGGTATACTACGTAAGCCAAAATGGTTGAACTAACACCAAAATGGCTTTGTGTTCAAACAAACATGTATGGCAAATAAAGTAAGAAGACAAAGAAACTTCAAAATATTTTCCATTAATATCAAAGGAGTACATTCATTACAGGAAAGGTGGTTCCCAAAACATTGAAGGTCACAAAATCCAAAACATAAAAACCTAAAACAAACCACCTCCTAGTTGATCCTTTGATCTAAACCCTCTAGGGGCAACATGGGCAAGCTTTCTGCCTCGAACATGTCCATGGATCCAGAGTTACGCATCCTCCTTACTATTCCCTTTTTGAGGAATATGTAAGATAAGAGCCTTCCATATGGAAGACACGTTACGACCCCTTGACGAGCAGCAGCCATAGAAACTGCTTCAACAAGCCCTTTGAAAATCATTAAAGGGAAGTTGATTTTCTTCCCACGGAGGGCACAGAGGATAAATTCCAAATCCTCCACCATGATGATGTTTTGATCATGGTTTCGTGGATGAAAGTTGCCCACGAGAAGTTGATGCCAAACCCTAATAACCTTGGCGCTGAAAGGATCGTTATCCATAAGAGTCCTCAACAGAAGATGAGAAGTCATATTGAAGCTATTATCATCACAAGTCTCACCAGAGTTATTGCATCTCATCAGGTTAGAGATGGTGGAGGGAGTGATTCTAATGTGGGCACGTCGAACCTCTGAGACTATAGTGGTTCTGCCTTCCGGATCTATGCGTAGAGACGCAAACATCCAAAAGTCTGCTAACATGTTGGGATAAACAGGTCCCTCTAGGATTTCATAGTAGAAATCAAGTTCTTGGTAAGCAAAAAGGCACTGATGCTTATGAAGATTTCCTCAAGTTCTTCTTCAGAGAGTTTGAACTCCTTTTTTATGCAAGCCCTAATGTTATTGTAAGTGAGGGGTAGTGCCATGTGGAGAAGAGAAGTTTGAAAAGGGTTTTTCTGACTCTGTGTTTGAGAGAATGCAAGAAGAGAAACGAAGTTTTGGACAAGAGTTTTGAAGCAAGCGTGAAGAAAAAAGTATAATGCTAATCCTTTATATAGACCTGGGGCAATAAAGGAACAGTTCAATTTTAATGATTGATTAGACTGCGTTTGGTATTCCAAAGAGAAGTTATGGCTTCCGCCGTTTCCCGCCCTTGGAAGTTGAGATGTAATCATGAATAACTGGTGCACGCACGTCTCAAAGAGACGTCTTGAAGAAAGTGACGTCATCACTTAATGATGGTTACGGCTAAGGGAGTAGAAACGTCAAGTCTAGGCTAAAAGGGTTGCGAATGATAATCAGGTCACGTGCTTACATTTATTAAGATTACTGTGGCAATAAAAATATATTTTGGCAAGCTTTGAAGAATTGCTAGAGTGCTACTCATGACTATTGCAAAATGAAATAAGTGGGAAAATTGACAAATAAAGTTGCACGTATATAGATTCTTGGAGAAACTGACTACAAAACAAAGAAAAGATAAGTGCGCAGCACAAAAAGAGAGTACAAGGTTCGAAGCAACTAATTAAAATCCATAGGAAGACTATCTTTTATCTTCGAATACTGAGTTTCCCATGAAGACATACGAAGATCAAGCAATGCCCGTTGTCTCTTTAGTTCTTCAATTTCTGGCACTAGCTTCTGTGCAGCCTCGAAGTGCTGGATCCCTGACTGTGCCACTTCAGTTAATTCTTGCTGATTGGTTTGCTGAATTGTTGCCTGACGAGACTCAGCCTCCTTTATCTTTTCTTCGAGCATTTTAATTTCCTGTTTACAGGACTTGATATTCTTTCCACATTCGTCATACACTTCTTGATTCTTCAAGCGCTTTAGCTTAAGGGTGTCACCCTTTTTGGTTGCATCATTAGCAGCTTTCCATGAAGAACTATGAGAAGCCATCTTCGCAGTAAGTTGTTCGTCAACATTTTGCTTCCGAAGAATGTTAGACTGAAGCTGTTCGATTAGAGAGCTTAGCAATACAATCATCTCTGAGACTTCTTTTGAAACCAGAAGTAGATCCACCTTATTCAAAAGTTGGTTCAAGCTATGACCTTTGGTAGGATCCTTACTAAGAATTTCGACAAGGTTGGTTTCGAAGAACTTCTCCTTTATCTGATGAAGAAGACCAGAAGTATCCTCTTTGTCACCAGATCCTGTCTGAATAGCTGGAGAAGTTTCGAGCTCAGAGTACGAAATATTATCAAGATTCATCATGGCCTTGACGAAGCTGAGAGGATCAGTTTGCTTAAGTTGCTCCAATTCTGAAGGGGTAGGTTTTGCTGGGGCAGGCGCCGAAGTAGTTTCAGGAGAAACTATGGTCCCAAAGGATGAAGTTTCGTGAGGACCAGCTGTGGCTAGTTTGGAAGTTTCCTCCATAGCATCTTGTTCAGATACAGTATCCTCACTGCCAGTTGGGTGTCCAGCTGCATTGTTACTACCTGAACATTGACGATCTACTCCCATGTTTTCGCTTTTGTGGGTAGGAGGAGAATCATCAGTTGAATGGCTTTCTTCAACTGGCATAGTGGGAATAATGGTCGCAAGAGGCTGAGCGTCTTCGACAATTGGCGAAAGCACGTGAGATTTGTCTGCATTGAGTAATTAGAACACATTATGATGGGAAGGTTGCAAGAAATCTGTTTGTCATAAGAAAGAACATGCACTTACCTTGGAGATTATCAAGGTCGATGGTAAGGTTGAAGGCTTTGAGATCAGAAGTGGCTGTGCCAACATCATCCTACAATCATAAGGTAAAATGTTAACTTAATTGTTTAAGTTAAAATTTATAGAGATGATTATGTTGTGAAATCCAAATACCTTGGTTGGAATGTTATCTGGACTCGAGTTATGGCTCTCTACAACAAGAACGTTACTACCACCTTTTAAAGGTGATTCTTCGGAAGATACCTTATCAGCCGGTGATGTAATTTTCGAAGATCCAGACCCTTTTTCTTTGCCTGAAGGAGTGACAGTCTTCTGTCTTTTCTTGTGTCCTTGCCTGGTGCGAGGAGGAGATTTGTCTTCATCGTCTGAAACAACTGTTTGAGAAGCGTTTCGCTTCAAATGTACCGGAGGTTTCGATGTCTGAAGAATATAAATTGAGCAAAGTAAGTACTATCCACAGAAATATACAAGTTGGAATATAAAATGTGTATGTACCGTGGGTTTCTTGCCGGTCGTGGTAGAATCACTCCTACTTGTCTTGTTGCTCTTCGAAACTCCAGAATCCTTTTGTACAACGGCTTCTTTGATCTTTCTCTTTCGAGCAACGGCTGTAGTTGAAACTGGAATCAGTATTTCAGCAAAAAAAAGAAAAGTTAGTCGAAAGTTGTCTAAACCCAAACCTTCAGGTATTGGAGTCAAGACACGAACATGTTCAAGATCTATATGAAGATGTCCTTTGAAAGTATCCAGGGTATGCTTAGTCGGGACCACTCGTTCAGCGCATTTTTTAGTGCTTTCCTGAAGAATTTTAAAAGCGTTCCCACACACGAAACAGTCTGGGAAAGGAGGGCTTAAAGCCACACCAAAATCAGCACTTGGCAGTGGAGGGACTTTTGGAGGATTAAGTTTGAAAGCCACTTCATAACGCAGTTCTGGTCGAACAGACGAGGGCAGTTTCAGCTTATCCAGTTTAGCAGAAAACTTTTCGCGTAAAATGACTGCAGCTTCACGAACGGTCCGACTAAGATCATCAGGCCTGTAGATAGTCTCAAAGAATTTTTGAAAGGCTTGGATTTCTTTAATATGGGTCGAAGTACCTTTGTGAAAGTTTTCCTGCACATCAGCAAAAGCTGCAGTTAGTTCTCGAGTAAGGCTCTCAACATCAAAGATTTGTGTGGTGTAGTAATCTGTCCACCATTGATGGAAATCTAGAGTAGAATAAAGGGCAGGTTCGAAAGAAATAGGAGAAACATTGGCAACACCAGCGTATCTGGCAATTTTTGATTCACACTCATCTTCAGCTAGATACAAAGTATGCAGACACATATGGTTCCTTTTCTCATACAGGCATTTGGGTTTTATTTGAACCAATCCAAAGGCAAGTCAAACAAGAATAAACAAACTTAGCTATTTCCTTTTTCATTCCAGACCACAAAAAAACTTTTTCAAGTCATGGTACATCTTGGTAGCACCAGGATGAATAATCAATCCACTACGATGTCCTTCTTCAAGAATACTCTTTCTTAGTTCGGCAACATCAGGAACACAAACACGGTCACTAAACCTCATTATACCATTCTCGTCGATTCTAAATTCACCTCCTTTACCCTGATTAACTAAAGTCAACCTATCAACCAACTCAACATCAGTTTTCTGACCCTCTCGAATCTCCTCTAGAATACCACTAGTCAGCTTCAGCATACCCAATTTAACACTGTTAAGAGTACCTTCGCATACCAAACTCAAATCTTTGAATTGTTCAATTAAATCCAATTCTCTCACCATTAACATAGACATATGCAAAGACTTCCTACTCAAAGCATCGGCAACAACTTTTGCTTTACCCAGATGGTAATTCAACCCAGAATCATAATCCTTAAGAAACTCTAACCATCTTCTTTGTCTCATATTTAGCTCTTTTTGATCGAAGAGATACTTCAGACTCTTGTGGTCACTGAATACTTCAAACCTTGAACCGTATAAATAGTGTCTCCACAATTTCAATACAAAAACCACCGCTGCCAACTCAAAATCATGGGTCGAATAATTCCTTTCATGAACTTTGAGTTGTCTCGACGCATAAGCTACTACCTCTTGACTCTGCATTAGTACACCTCCTAATCCCATCAATGAAGCATCACAATAAACAACAAAAGATTCCGCCGGATTCGGCAAAATCAAGATCGGCGCACTAGTCAACCTCTTCTTCAACTCTTGGAATCCTTCTTCACATTTCGAATCCCAAATGAACGCTTGACCCTTCCTAGTCAACTTAGTTAACGACAACGCTAACTTTGAAAAACCTTCGATGAACTTTCTATAGTAACCCGCAAGACCAAGAAAACTACGGATTTCAGAAACTGACTTCGGAGCTTCCCATTGAGATACTGCTTCTACTTTTGCAGGATCTACGGAAATACCATTCTTGGAAATTACATACCCAAGGAAACTTACTTCACTTAACCAGAACTCGCACTTTGATAGCTTAGCATAAAGTTTCTTCTCTTTCAACAATTCTAGTACAACCCTAAGATGATTTGCGTGCTCTTCTTCATTCTTAGAATATATTAGAATATCATCTATAAACACCACCACGAGCTTGTCGAGATAAGGATGAAAGATCCTATATATTCCATAAAAACACCAGGTGCATTAGTAACTCCAAATGGCATCACAGTATATTCATAATGACCATACCTTGTTATGAATACAGTCTTTTGAATATCGTCCGTCTTCACACGAATTTGATGATACCCAGACCTCAGATCAATCTTACTGAACACGCACGCCTCAACTAGTTGATCCATTAAATCATCAATTCTCGGCAACGGATACCGATTCTTGATGGTAACCTTATTCAGCTTTCTATAATCCACACACAACCTCATCGAACCTTCTTTCTTCTTTACTAGTAACACCGACACACCCCACGGCGAAAAACTTGGATGAATGAATTCCTTTCCAAGTAATTCTTCTACTTGGCTCTTCAATTCAGTCAACTCAGATGCTGACATACGATAAGGTGCCATCGACACAGGACTAGTTCCAGGAATCAATTCGATAGCGATTTCCACTTCTCTCTCAGGTGGCAACTCTCTAACATCTTCTGGAAAAACTTAGGGAAAGTCACATACTACTGGTAATTCACTACTCACTGCTTTCCCCGTCACTTCCATAGATGTAAACAACATAAACACAGAAGCCCCGTCCTCCATCGCCTCGTCCACTTGTCTAGAAGTTATCGCCAAGTCCTCAACACTAACATCTTCGAGAAAAATAACCGTCTTCATGAAATAGTTGATATGAACCCGATTGAATTGCAACCGGTTCATTCCCAGAATAACATCGAGTTGTTCCAATGGAAGGCACACTAAGTCCATTCTGAACTCTCTACCAAAAATATCAATTGGACAATTCAAACAAGCAAATGAAGTAGTCACTGAACCCGATGCAGGAGTGTTAATAACCATACTTTCACATATATATATATATATATATATATATATATATATATATATATATATATATATATCAGATATTTCTAAATTCAATCTTTTAGCACAATCCATAGAAATAAAAGAATGAGTTGCTCCAGTATCTATAATTGCAACTAAAGGTGTGTCATGGATAAAACACGTACCTTTAATCAATCGATCCTCAGGAGTTGTCTCGGAACCAGATAAGGAAAACACTTTACCACCAGCTTGATTCTTCTTCGGCTTAGGACATTGCGGACTAATATGACCTTCTTCGCCGCAATTATAACAAGTCACAGCCTTCCCTTTGCAATCCGCAACGAGATGGCCTGCCTTACCACACATATAGCACTTCTTCTCTTCACTCTTGCATTCATGGATACGATGTCCAGGTTCACTACACTTATAGCACATAACAAGAGCTCCAGAGTCTCCCCCACTAGGTTCTTCCAACCACCAGTCTTTGGATTACTTCTACCATACGGTTTACCCTTATCCATAAGCTTCTTCCCCTTCTTGTCAACTAACTCGCGAGAGTGAGATGACTTCAGCTTGAGATTATCCTCTTCATAGATTCTACTACAATCTACTAAGTCAGTAAATCTACGAATCCTCTGATATCTGATACCCTGTTTGATTTCTTCATGGAGGCCATTCTCAAACTTAACACACTTCGAGAATTCACTCACTTCATCATTGTTATAGTGAACATAATACTTAGCCAGCTCAACAAACTTGGAAGCATACTCTGGCACTGCCATATTACCTTGTGTCAGCTCCAAAAATTCAATCTCTTTCTTGCCCCGAACATCTTCCGGAAAGTACCTTTTCAGGAATTCTCTCTTGAACACAGCCCAAGTAATTGCTACTCCAGCAGCTTCAAGTTCATTTCTACTAGCAACCCACCAGTCATCAGCTTCTTCAGACAGCATGTGAGTACCATATCTCACCTTCATATTTTCAGCGCAATCAATCACTCGGAAAATTCTTTCAATTTCCTTAAGCCACTTCCGAGCGCCTTCGGGATCGTGAGTGCCCATGAACAACGGAGGATTGTTCCTCTAAAAACTATTCAATTGTCTGTCAACACCAATCTCAGCTCCATTGGCATTCCCTCCCAATACACCAGCAATCATGCCCAAAGCATCAGCAATCGCATCATCGTTTCTTCCACCTCTTCCAGCCATTGTTTTGCTAATTCACAAAACAATTTCGTTAGAACAAAAGTATCAACAGTGATACACACACTAGTCGAATAAAAGGGAATAATAACAAGACTCTGGTCACAACGACCGATGATGCTCTGATACCACTATTGTAACATCCTTCTAAACCCCCGATAAATTAAATAATCCATTCAGAGTAAACATGCAATTAAGAGCGTTACAATTACTTCATATAAAATAAAACATCTATCATGCTATTCCGAGGAACATAAATAACTACAACATGTTTTAAAACACATCGGAATACTTCATCAGTTAAATATTTAAAACCATCGTCTACCACATTCAAGGCATAAACAACATTATTCAACAACAAAACCAAAAAACAAGAGTTAATATCCAACTCCAAGGCAAACGTTCCCCAGTGTTACAAGACCAGAGCATGACACGACTCTAAAACTATCGAGACCGCCTACGAGTTATCCTCACCAAGGCAAGTACCGATACACTTCAATCTGAAAATGATCAATAGTAAGGGTGAGTCTGATTCACAATTAAACAATGTTATCAGTTCATAAAAGATAAAACATTAACAGTATAATATTCACCCAATAGAAAATACATTCCAGACTATATACACACCCACCAAAATACAACAGTTGGTCAAACACATAACATTATAACATTGGACAACCTTCCATTCATGTTATAATAAATCATATTCCTAATGCAATGCAACCATATGAATGTGGTACCAATCATGGGTTTCACCCATATCACCGATCCACCATCATCAAGGATACGGTTACTTCCACTCACTAATTCCACACAATGGGAATTAGCGATCACTGATCCATCTTCATTGGGATGCAACCACCATATGATTACGAAATGCACACATCATCTATCATATGCTAATCAACACTTTAATCATATAAACAACATTATCATAATTGAACTCATCACACAGTGCAAACGACAATAACACCTTTCACAGTCGTGTACCAGGTACAACAAACCAACACAACAACAGGAGATTTACATCATCACCATACCACACATGACACATCCATCACAATTCACCATTTCAAAAAACACAGGGTTTATAAAATAAAAATGAGCTACTGCTCTTTGGGTTATTTAAATAGGTAGAAAATAAAATTATCGACTCGTCGTCCAAAACGGCCCCCAAAACGACTTACGGTTCAAAAGATATGAGTTTTATAAAAACAATTATTTTTCAAAAACATACAGCGGTAACCGATTACCCTAATCCCAGTAACCGGTTACTGCATCCCATGTAACCCAGGATTCTGTTTTTAAAAGGGGTAACCGATTACCTCCATTTTAGTAACTGGTTATTGCCTCCCAGACAGCAACAAATACATTTTCAAACAGTGGTAACCAGTTACTTCAATCTCAGTAACTGATTACTTCGTACTTGCAAACCCTAAAACCAGTTTTTACAGCAACTTAAGTTCCCCAAACACCACCCAATCGAACCATTACGATTGTACACAAAAAACAGAGCCAATTTACAGGTAATACATGTGATATCATCAATCAAACAACACATCAAACATCATCAATCATCACAAACATGTAATCACACAAAATCTACAAAATTGAACCTAATGTCTAAAACCCCCAACCTAGAACATACTTCTCTATTGAATCAATATCATACAAATCTCAGTCCTATCGTCTACAACCCGATCATAGAGGTTAATCGGAAGACTCCCCCTTTCCTCGAAAATTGATCGTGATTTTTCCTCTTCCTTGCTCTTTCGCACTTCCACATTCTCTGCTTTCTCCCAATTACTCTTCCTCTTTCTCTTTTTCCAAAATTCTTGTTTTATGAAAACACAACATAACTTTAGTTAGGCCTTAGATTTAACACCCTCCCTCTTACTAACTACAACACTGGCCCATTACTAATTATTCCATAATTTTCTTCTTCAATCCCATTTTAAATTAGAGAATTTCTAAATAATTAATTTAAACTCTAATTAAATTAATCAATAGAAAATATGGGGTGTTACGTACGTCATTGTCATGCATTCACTAAGGAACAATTCATCATAAATCATAAAATAATCTCATGTCAACACAGCGGAAATTCATCATTCGGATGAGTATAACATCTTTGATACTACATCCCGCAATAAAACCAAAACGATAAAAATAGAGTTATTAAAACATGAACTCTAGGCTAGCGTTCCCCAGTGTTACAATTATCAAAGCATGACACCGACGCTACACTAAACAACATGGCATATGAGCTATCCTCACCAAAGCCAGAAGCCGCTACTCCTCAATCTGAAAATATCAATAGTAAGGGTGAGTCTCATTAAAATTAACAAATGTTATTGAATTATAAACGACAACACATCATAGCCGCATTACTCACTCAATTACATCATATTCAGATTATCAGAAAAACATCCACCAATTACAGAAACACCAACATAATACATCATTCAAACAACACATCATAATCATCAATCAAGTCACAACAAATCATACATATGTAATGAACTGACACTACGCATGTGGTACCAATCATCATCAATGGGATTAACCCACCAACCAATACAACAACGTCAAGATACGGCCCTGCCAGCACAAGTTCCACATAATGGAAACTATGCCCTTCACTGATCTAAACATCATCCGGATACAGCCCTCAACAAATGACTATGAATGAATGCAACACATAACATACTTAAAAACCTCTTTGATCCGATGCACAACATCAATTCATTTCTTACCATCGTCATCATCATCAAGCATGTTTATGTATTTCCACATCATTCATCAACACAAATCATCATATAAACAACACAACACATATCACAACTAAGTTTCTCAAACATAGCATGTATTGGCAATCTCATCAAATATAAGCATAACACATCATTCGTCAAAAACCAAGTCATGGTAAAAAATAATTTCGAGCTATACTCATTTCAACATTTGTGTCATAAAGAATACATCACGGGCTTTATCCTGCTCAAAAAGGTACTCAAAACGGACCAACAGTCCAAAAGTTATGCATTCTTTAATTTTCCAAAATTCTCATCAGCATGCGGCGCCGACCTACCTTCGCGACGCGTCCTTGAAAAACAACGCAATCGTGGCGCAAAATGATGTTCGCGGGGAGAACTGAAAATTTTTTGTCACCTTCGCGGCGCCAACAGCCTTTTGCAGCGCGAACTGGCAAACACAGAAAACCCATCGCAGAAACAACATACGAGTTTGTAACCCAAATCCCCCAACCTTGACCAAATCGATTTCAGAAATTCCAGTATGACAGACTCGGATGTCAATCCTGATGTCAAGACATCTAATTTGTTATTAATGTAGCATAGGAAGAATAGAAAGATCCCTCATTTATTCATTACTCCTGAACAGGAGTCAATGAGACCTGGGATCACACACGTTCAGTAGACATAACCAGATTATAATTTATATGGTTATGTTCAGGAACAGCTAACACTTCTGAACCTGATGTTATAAACAATGTCATAACATTCATAACTGAACAAACAATGCAGAAGATAAATAACACTGTTAATTGTTAACCCAGTTCGGTCTAACTACCTACTCTGGGGGCTACCAAGCCAGGAAGAAGATTCCACTATCAGTAGTACTATTTTATATAAACAACCTCTGCTTTACAGATAAACAACCTCTGGTTTACCTAGTCACTACCCAATGCAATCTTTATCTCAGAACACCATCCAAGATAAGAGAACCTCTGCTCACTCCCTAGTGATACCTAACTGTAACAACCCTGCAACAGTTATTTACACAATTAACAATGAACACACACTTGATCTTGCTCCACAGCTTCAATCAAGTTTACAATACTGAACTCTTACCTACAGGTTTCGGGTGAGGACAATCACTTCTCTAACCTACAGGTTTCGAGAAGGACATGACAGCCATCCCACAACCCGGGTGGTCTACCTATAGAAACCCTAATGACTACATCGTTTAAAACTAGGTTTTCTATTTCAAACTAGGTTACAAAGTTTCCTATTTATAACCTGATCTCAATTGGATTTGGGCTTATAAATTGCAGCACTCTTGCAGTTACAATTATGCAGAAAATATTCTGCTACAAATAAGGTATTTCAATCATGAGTTTCCTAATTTATCTCCTAAATTAGAAACTGCTGAATCTTCAATCTTCTGATCTGATTCTTCCTGAATCTTCAATCTTCTGATCTCATTCTTCAATTATTCTTTTGACCTTTAAATATGCGCCACATAGGATTACATAATATTCACATAGAATATTCTGTATCTGTTAAATACAAACTGAATCTTTCTTCCAATTCTGCAGGCGCGATGTCATGAGTTGATGTCATGATATTCCATCTAACATCTTGCTTATACCTGTTTTGTTCATTTTACACTTGCAAGATTCACCTTTTGACCATTTCCTACTATTATATGTTTTAGCCAAACATTAGACAATAATACAGAACAGACAGAGCATCAACAATCTCCCCCTTTGGCTTATTTTGGCTAAAACTATTCTTGTAACAGTCAGCAGCAACTTCAACTTTCTAGACAACAAGGACTTGGTCATGTTTGCTTTCAGTAGCAAAATCAGCATCAGTATCTCTCCCCCTTTTTAGCCATAATATGACAAAGACCGACAATATGTCATATATTGCAATTGGATATAACAATAAATCCTGGGAGATACTTGTTGTCTGTGTAAAGAAATCCACTCCTAGCTCGAGTTCTCAAGAGAACCAAGACTGGATTCTTGCCATTATTCGTTGTAACTCAGGACACAAATCACAATTTGTGTTCATAACTCAGATCACAAATCACAACGGAGATGATTCCTATACTGAAGGTTGTATATAGTGGAACATCTTTGTTGTTATTGCAGTAAAACCCATGGTAGAGACCATCAACATCCCCAGCCCGTGTTTTTCTTTTTCTGAAGAGGTTTTGGTATAGAAACCCATCACAATACCAAACCTAGACTCGACTCACAAGAACGCACACGAACGACATTTTGAGAGAGTTTGATTTCTGCAATTCATGGAGATGCTATTATATAGAAGATGGAGATTATAGGAAATAACGAAGGTTTTTGGTCTTGTTCAATGGTCAAACGGTTAATTAGGAAACAGTTCCAAAAGCTATTACTCTTTCCAAAGAAGTTCTTGACTATTTTTTTGATAGGAGTTATCTTGAATTACCAGTGCATGCATAGTCATTGATTATACTTTACACCGACCGTTGATGTGTAGATAAACTTCAATTCAGATTTCCTTGTTTGACTTTGAAGATTCGATGTCTTTAAACATGTCATGACATTATGTCAGACATTGTCACTTTTCTTTCCTCAAGCACATAGCCCAAGATTCCGTAAAAGCTTAAGACAGAGCATCATTTGGACCAATTAACAGACTCCCTACTTACTCACTAGTTATAGACAAAGACTTCTGTTGTTCTGGACACCTTGAGACTGTTAGACACACAGCTACCTCATTAGTGTAGAGAAGGAATAGTGGTTACCAGTTGCACATGGTTTAGCTTGAACCATTCACAAATAACTGACAAAAGTATCACATTTTCTTCATGATGTAAAAGTATTTTTAACCAAGAAACTTTTCTTGACAAAAGAAGTTACTCCCCCTATATGAGATAGTTTGAGCTCCCACACCGGAATAAGCTTGAAATGATGAATGGAAAATATAAGACACAACTTCATATCTTCAAGAGCCGTACCCTCTGTTCAACAATCCTGCTGAACAAACTCACTATATCAAATTTGTTCCTTACACTAAATACTTACACCAGAAGTAGAATGTCATATTATTGTGTCTGACATTTGTACTACTAGTATTCTCCACAAGTTTCATATCCTTTTTTTTCAACAGATCCTTGCCTAAGAAATTATCTCCTTCAGAAATGATCAACAGATGACCTCTTGATACTAGACACACACACACACACACAGAGGTTGCCACAATCTCAACAAACAGAACTGCCACTCTTTGACTTTTGTTGAGCATAACCTTACCATGTTTGAATCAGATCATGGTCTGCTTAAGACACTTTGAAATCCTTCTTGATAAGGTATTTTTTAATCTCACACATGGATTAACATATTCCTTGAACAGAAGAGATTCTCCTTTATTCTTAGCTGTGTTGATCCGATCATAGAACTGTTGTCTTCATAGTCATCTTCACTAAGTGAAGTCTTCATCATGAAAGTAATTATGTATTGCCAGAACACATTACTTACATCCAGATCAGAACCTGCCCATTCTAGTCCACATTATGCCCAAACTGCCACTCTAGACAATAATGTTGCTTTTTTCAAACTTCTATATATTCCCAGTCCTTCTACTAGGAAAATATGTACCTTGTGATGTTAATACTTAAGACACAATTTCATCTGAACTCAAACAAACTCTGACTATCCATAGAGATAAAACTTCTCTATTAGAGGACTTGGAACACAAGAAATGAATTGTGTTCACGACTCGAAACAAGACTCTTTATTCTTTACCAAACAGTTGTAAAGAATGACCTCAGACTTAACAATGTCTGAACACTACCCTTAAACCCTATGATTGACTCAATTAGACAATCATAACCTAGACTCTAGACAATTCTCATATTCGAAAGAAGAACATGAGGGACTCAAACAAGACTCAAACAAAACGAAAAGACTCTATAATCCTGAGCAATTTAAACAACATACCTGGACTTTACCCAAAGTCTTAATCAAGAAATGGTATTTGAGAACAAACTGCACTAGGTGGACTTATGCATAGGTTAGATCATGCACTTAGATCAGAACAAGTGATACACACCATCAATTCATGTTGTCAGATGATAATGCAAAGAATATTCTTTGCTGGTCTTTGAGAATAAACATGACTCGAGTTATGTTTTGAGGTTTTTGTGTGACTTTGTTCTTCTTTCTTCAAGATTAGTCGTTGAAAGACTTTTCAAAAAGGATAGAAGTAGAAAAACATTGCCTTTGCCGATCTTCATACTCTTTTACTCCCCCTGAGATATACAACTTTAGGACATCTTTGATGTTCGTCCTTGAAGTTCCCTTCATTTGGAATTTGCCACAGTTTCCAAGTTTAGAAACCTCAGTTTGCTTGCTACACAAGATTCAGATTGCCATAGTCTGTAACTTGAAATAGAAGAAACTATGATTGTATAACCATAAATTGATCTTCAATATACATGTCTGAGTTATTTTATACAGACCTTGTAAATATCCAGCTCCCATCAGGATATTTAACAGAATCAATATCCCACATCAGAGACTCTTGCCTTCTTCTTTGATGTGTGAAGATAATTGGGAACTCATGGCTAGAAGAACTTCTTCTCAGTCCAGCATCCAGGTTCCAAACCTAATAAGTACTAAGTCTCCCGTCAAAGTACTTACCAGCCTTTCAGTTAGAATTTGCTACTCACACTTGGTCATTCTGACTGATTACCTCTTCACATTTATACTTTCTTTTCTTGGCAAATAACAAAAAGACTGAAGATCTTGAGATGATGTTGTAACATTATATATGACATCATCCTTCATGGTTCTTGGTTAACATCTTTAATGTCAAATTGATAATACTCAGGTTAGTAGCAAAATAATCCAATAATCAGCAATATCCAGACACATCAAGGGTTAAGTAGCCAGCATCTCTATTTCATTCTGATATTGAGATGAAGGATGCCATGGTCTATACCTATAGAGGAGATTCCCTCAGCTAGGTTTCTGGAACAGACTTAGTCATATCATGACACTTAATTAGTCAGATCCATCTGACTTCCTTGATTTCAAACCATACTATCCTTTCTGGATAACAACTAGGGCAGTATACATTCTTAACCATATTTCACTATGATAGAGACACAGTATTCAGCTCCAACAACTGCTCTATGGTTATAAATACTTATCTGGTTTCGTTTATTAGAGGAAACTTACAGATATAGGCTCTTCAAAAGTACAACATAAAGGATTAGAAAGGAATACCTTTATGAGTTTTCTTAGTGGAACTGAGCACATGTTAATTGTGTCTTGATTAACTTAGCCAAATGTCTCCTCTTCCAGACCAGGAGTGGGTTCCAAACCAATATTCTCACACTACATTAGTTTAGCACCAGAACATTTGTTCTTCAGCTGGTAGCTGCATACTAGTTCTTAATGTCCCAAAATCAGATTGGACATCTGTTCCTCCTTCTAGGAACACCTCAACCTTGAAGATTTCAAGGTACACACTTATAGATAATTATGAATATCATTGATCAGTTGACATTCATCAGCTCTAATAAACCATGCCATTATGAGTGGACTTGAGAGGATACTTAAGTATCTTTGACACTTTAATTATAGTTCTCAGTACCTGCCATACATTCTGTTGAACCTTTATAACCCTAGCGTTTCTCAGAGACTATGCAACGGAAAATAGTCATACTTCAATAGAATTCACACAATGCTTACTTTAAGTGTTAGTAGTAAGCATGACAACTACAGATTGATTGCTGCTCAACCTTGCACAATGCTTGCTTCTGCACCAAGCAACTGACTAGACCAAACCAAAATCCTAACTTGACAAACTCACAAACAACAAAGGTTACCTTATCAATATCTTCACTCCCACGTGAAGGTTTTGATGTGCTTCTCCTCTATTCATAGATACCAGTAGATTTATTCTGAAATTCAAGTTCTTCACTCTCGCATGAAGACCTTGGACTTAGCACTCCTCGTTCCAGAATCACAGTTCTTAGGTCAGGTTGGTCTAGTTATATAGGTTCATCCTCCACTTCAAGGGACCATACAATATGAACATTCTTTGTTCAAACATTCTTCTACCTTTACCACAACCAGAATTTATCCCTTATGGATCTCATCCAGAAACAGACAGGATGCCTGCTCTGATACCAATTGAAATTCTGGTATGACAGACTCGGATGTCAATCCTGATGTCAAGACATCTGATCTGTTATTAATGTAGCATATGGGGGAATAGAAAGATCCCTCATTTATTTATTACTCCTGAACAGGAGTCAATGAGACCTGGGATCACACACGTTCAGTAGACATAACCAGATTATAATTTATATGGTTCTGTTCAGGAACAACTAACACTTCTAAACCTAATGTTATAAACAATGTCATAACATTCATAACTGAACAAACAATGCAGAAGATAAATAACACAGTTAATTGTTAACCCAGTTCGGTCTAACTACCTACTCTGGGGGCTACCAAGCCCGGAAGAAGATTCCACAATCAGTAGTACTATTTTATATAAACAACCTCTGGTTTACAGATAAACAACCTCTGGTTTACCTAGTCACTACCCAATGCAATCTTTATCTCAGAACTCCATCCAAGACAAGAGAACCTCTACTCACTCCCTAGTGATACCTAACTGTTACAACCCTACAACAGCTATTTACACAATTAACAAAGAACACACTCTTGATATTGCTCCACAGCTTCAATCAAGTTTACAATACTCAACTCTTACCTACAGTTTTAGAGTGAGGACAATCACTTCTCTAACCTACAGGTTACGAGAAGGACATGGAAGCCATCCCACATCCTGGGTGGTCTACCTATAGAAACCCTAATGACTACATCGTTTAAAACTAGGTTTTCTATTTCAAACTAGGTTACAAAGTTTCCTATTTATAACCTGATCTCAATTGGATTTAGGCTTATAAATCGCAGCACTCTTGCTGTTACAAATATGTAGAAAATATTCTGCTACAAATAAGGTATTTTAATCATGAGTTTCCTAATTTATCTCCTAAATTAGAAACTGCTGAATCTTCAATCTTCTGACCTGATTCTTCCTGAATCTTCAATCTTCTGATCTGATTCTTGAATTATTCTTTTGACCTTTAAATATGCGTCACATAGGATTACATAATATTCACATAGAATATTCTGTATCTGTTAAATACAAACTGAATCTTTCTTCCAGATCTGCAGGCGTGGTGTCATGAGTTGATGTCATGGCATTCCATCTAACATCTTTCTTATACCTATTTTGTTCATTTTAAATTGCAAGATTCACATTTTGACCATTTGCTGCTATTATATGTTTTAGCCAAACATTAGACAATAATACAGAACAGACAGAGCATCAACAATTTCAATTGACAAGATTTCACAGACAGCAACACAACACATATTATAATACACATATAGCATATAATATGCATCAATTAACATTATAACAATACCAAAATCCTATAATTCATCAAAATGGGCAATTATCGTCAAGACATCCCAAAACTCCGAATCTATCGTACGACTCAATTGATACGAATCATACACCTATTTTAGTACTATCATTCTATAACTCGATAATATATGTTAATTAGATAAGTCCCCCCTTAACTTAGCCAAAAACTCTTGGATGGTCTCTTCCTCTTTGTTCCTCTTCACGTATTAGCTTCCCAATCTCTCGTCTCCTCTGTTATTCTTTTCACGTTCCGTTTTCCTTTCTCTCGATTTCCTTATTTTTGTTAAAATAGATTCCAATTAGTAAAAATAGCCTTACTAACATAACACCCCCTTCCTTACTAATTCCACACATGGCCCAGTGGTCTACACCAACTCTTTCCAA
Source organism: Vicia villosa (assembly GCF_029867415.1). NCBI lineage: Eukaryota > Viridiplantae > Streptophyta > Magnoliopsida > Fabales > Fabaceae > Vicia > Vicia villosa. The sequence continues at coordinate 41,092,579 of NC_081181.1, read as the reverse complement.
ATAATTTCCAAAAAAGCCAAATAATTCTAATTATTAATTTAATTACCAAATAAATTAAAAACTAAAATTATAGGGTGTTACATTGTGCATTCAGATGTATGTGGCCCTTTCGAGGAGCATACCATTGACAAAACAAGTATTTTGGTTTCATTTGCCGATGAGTATAGTTGAAAGCTTTCGATCTATGTGATCGGGCATAAAGACAAAGTATTTGAAATCATTGTTTTTCCATCAATCATTGCTTATCCATTCCGAATCAGACCATGCTTGAAGTTTAAGGTTCTTTTTTTCTGCATTTGATTTTAAGAATATTGATTGTTATGGTTGCGTGACGTTTGGCTATGGTTACGTTTTTTTAGGTAATTTTTTTGTTGTTTGATGAAACTAGGTGAATGAGTATGTTTTAAAAAAAACTCAACGAAAGAGTAACAGGGGAAGAACGAAGACATGAGAGAGAAAAGGGATGGGCCCAACACGATTTCTTGTTTTAAGGTTTTTGTGTTGGTTCAAGGGTTTGGGCCCAACACGATTTTCTTACAAACCCTTACCTCGATACATAAATACACCCCCTTCACATGTTTCAATTCTCTGTTGGGCCACCACCCTTGAGGCTCAATGCAACTTGTTTTATTTTCTTTACACCAAACCCTATCACGTACTTATCGCATCCCACTTTACATGTTTTTATTTTATCTTGCCATTTAATTAATTAATTACAGTTATTTTAATTAGTTAATTAGGTTAATAATTTTAATTAACATGACTAATGGATTCAATTATTTTTCAGTCAATTGGTTCCGATAATTAAATTTCATTAGCTTAGTTAATTTAGTTAATCGACTTTAATTAATTAATTTTTCTACTTAATCATCGTCCCCTTATTCATTCGTAAATATCTTGGCAGGCCTTAGGCTTTTGCATTTACTCCATTTTATCCCCATGCGCCAAGTGTACCCTCATCCCTTGATTGTTACTTCTTGCAGTGCTTTGTTTTGATTCTTTTAAGTTCGTTAGTTAATTGAATTAATTAACAATTTTACCTCTTAAAATCAATCTTCTTTCAAAATAAAATTTCTTGATCCAAATTTCAAGCTATTTTCAAATTAAATTCAATCGAAGCAACGCAAATTCTTGATCTAACGTCAAGTATCTATTTTCCGTTCATTCAAATATGTTCATAATTCATAAAACACTTGATCAAACGACAAGTTGTTATAACGCTTTCAAATCTTTTTCACAATAAAATCGAAAGATAAAGGACCGAAGGATGCACATTATTTTAAAACCTTAATAGTCGGGCGCTCGATGCACACCTTGTTCAAAATGACTATTAGTCTTTTGACCTAAAATAATTTAATTAAACTCACAGTACGGGGAAAATTGGATGCAAATCCATATGAGACCAGAGTAAACGAGCGCTTGGTGCACACCTTGTTCGAACGTTTACTAATATTCAGCAAAGACAGATTTTAATAAACATGGATGAGAAGTGAAAATTGGATGCACATCCTTTTGAAAACCTTGAATAAACAAGCACTTGGTGCACACCTTGCTCAAACGGTTACCTCACTCCATAGAAAATCAATTTCAACAAATCCAAACCTTTTGCGTTTTCCCTTTCTAATTCAAAAACCTTTTCAAAATGAAAGATGCTCCGTCCATTTCGGGACGATGCAAACAAGCTTCCAAATGTGAATATTAAATTTTTTATGCTCAAATGCGATGATGGAATATAAATGTTGATCCAGATTAAATCATTCATTCTTGAAGCGACGCAAATTTTCAATTATTCATGTTTTGGGCAGCAATGTTTTCCGTTTAAATGTGACTTGGGAATCTTTCGCTAAAATTGACCAAGCCACAAACATTTTCTATCCAGGACTATGTAGTCTTGAGTTCTCCATCGCACCTAGAAATACGTAGGAGAAGTAGTTTGAAATCTTCTAAAGCACAATACTAAAAAATCCCAAAACATGTTCTTTCCTTTTCTCGCTTAATAAGTTGAAGACCGTGAATAATATAAGCTAAATTTTTTTTGCAAGACTAACTAAATGGGTTCCGTTGAGTACAACTGATGTGAGGGGTGCTAATACATTTTCCTTGCATAACTGACTCCTGAACCCGCTCTTGGTTGCGATGATAATTTCTATTATTTCATGGGTCTTATCAATCTTTTCCCTTTCCTTTTGGAATAAAGTTAGTTTGATGGCGACTCTGTTGTATTTCGAGTGTGAGATGTGCTAGGGTATTTTTAGCTCCGTGATAAAGGATCAGATGTAGTGCATACCTAGTGGAAAAGACAGGAGATGTCACCTACATCTAAGAGTTCATCGTTAAACTAGGAGCATCCAAGAGATATAACTCCAAGTTAATTTTAAGATAGATGCATGAAGGTGATTTAGTGCTACGATAAGTTGTGGTTCCCGCCAAGAAAGGAAAACTACAACCTGACTAGGAGGGGTCGTATCGTATACATCACAAGTTTCCTAATTGATCCTACAAGCTCGAGGAATTGGATGAATACATCCTCTCCAAAACATGGAACTCATCCAATTTGAGATATTGTTATTGCTAAGAAATAGGAGAGTGAATCGCTAGTTTACAAATATTCTTTTAACAGATTATGGCTTTTGCAGCAAGTTGTTACAGTTTGATTGTCTAATTATATTATTTGATTTCCATAGGAAGATCCTTAACACCCTAAGGGATAATTATATTGTTGGACTTTTATAAGAAGATCCTTTTTTTCCCTATGGGGTAATTTTAATGTTAGACTTCCATAAGAAGATCCTTGTCGTCATACGGGGTAATTATATTGTTGGACTTCCATAGGAAGTTCTTTGCTGCATTAAGGGATAATTATATTTGAAAACTTCCACTAAAATATCCTCTCCACCCCCCACGAGGTGATTAGATCGTTGGACCATCGAAGAAGAATCTTCTATACCTCAAAAGGTTGCTCACTCAACGCAAATACTATGAATAACAAAAGGACATAACACTGAGAGTTCCATAAACCAATCGCCAAAGACATGATGTCGTCCTCGGTTTTTTTTCGTGGGATACGAACTGACTCTTCTTTTATTTTTGAGTTTGTGAAAATCAGAGAGTCGCCACCGACTTTTATTTTATCCAATTAAGGAAAGGTTTATAAAAGAAACAGAAAAAGACCTTTAAGAGATTTTGGGTTCGGGGGTAGGTTATACAAAGGGAAGGTATTAGCACCCCTTTGTATCCATGGTTATCCATGGGCTCTTAATTGCTTAGCTCACTTGTTTGAATCATTTGTCTTGCTTTGAAATGCTTGTATGTCGTTTTAAATACCTTTGTAAATTAACTTCGTAATGATCCTTGTGCGGATGTATACAAAGTGTTCTATCTTTCGAAAGATATTTTGAAAAAAAGATTTTTTAACTTCGTAATGATCCTTGTTTGGATATATACAAAGTGTTATCTTTTTGAAAGTTTTGTTTTGGAAAAACAGTGATATGTGAAACATTTGTTGTTTTATTTGATTTTGAGCAAGCAATTAGGAGATCTACCCTAAATTTATAAGGTCCTTTCCTATTTTCTTTTAGAAAATTTTCTTTGAGTGGATACAGAAAGAAATTGTTTGAATTGTATTTGAAACAGTATAATTGATTTTGAAAAGAGTAACAGAGGGATTACCCTAAGAGGTGCAAGTGAGATTGTGTTTTATTTTCAGATATTTTTTTGTCTTTGAAATTAGTGATCTAACGCTTCAGTTATTATCTTTGACATACACGCAGTTTTATATGTACAGAATTTTAAAGTGTGGGAATGTAAAATGCGGAAAATAAATCTACGCTATTACATCGATTGTGAGAGAAATGTAAACTACGCTATTTACATAAATTTGACAACCTATACACTTATCTATGAATTTAAATTGCAATAAGATAAAAGGAGAGTATTTTTTTTGGATTTATGGATGGTTGATTTTAATTAAAATTAGTGCATAATTAATTTAATTAAAATGTTAGGAATTAGAAATAAAATTTAAACCTAAGAAATTAAGTCTAAAATATGTCCAAATTGTGTGTCAATTAATTTTAAAATAAAATTAATTTTTTTGGGATTTTTGAAATTTGGTTTGGAGATTATTAAATTAATTAACATACAATTATGCAAATAATTATACACATAATTTAAACTTAAAGAGAAAAATATTATAAATATATACAAAATTAGTTTATAATATATAAACTTAATTTAATGAAAAGAAATATTTTTTTTCTGATTTTTTGATAGGTTAGTAATTAATTAAAGCAATATTTAAAATAATTACTAATTAATTAAACCAAATAAATTATTTTCGAAAAAGAATAAAATATTTTTATGTCATAAAATAAATTAAAATTTTATTAACCTAAAATTGAAATTAAAATAATTTTCTGATTTTTAGAACTATTTTTTTAATAATTTTAGAAGTTATACTAAAAAAAGAATTAAAAATATTAAAGGAAAAATCCTGTGGGGTGGCTTATGATAGACTATGGTGGTCTGCGTATGTTGGTGCGTTAGATCAGATTACTAGGAGATCTGATGGCTTTAATTGGAGGTCACATGGTGCACGTGGATAGAGAGGCAGCATTGGATCAGTCAGCATTCAAAAATTCCAGGTGGGACCCACGCGAGCTGACCAGCGAATGAAAAGAAGAGGAAATGCCACGCGAGCGGTCAACAAGTCCTCTTTACTATTAATCATCTTCTTTAATGGTACCTGCGGATTTTGTTACGCATTAAATCTACTCCATATGATCTCAAAAAGATAACAAAGGCATTAGCTTTCATTTAAACACGCTTATAATGAAGATATTAAAAGTTGATAATATGCATGAATATGTTACTTTTGAAACATGAGTTCTATGAGCATATAGCCATGAGTAATGATCCCAGCTTACTATATTAGGTCCCAGGAGATGATTAGAATGATTAGTTTGTATTGATAATGGTTGGAAACTAGAAAACGAAAATTACAAAGTTTTGAGTTTTTTTTGAGAATTTTGTGAATTTCTTGGCTATTCCTTTGAGGGATCTTTGTGTGTGTGTTCTTACTGAAGCGTCCTAAGTAATATATAAGCAATAGAGTGCTGCAAACTTAAGCTAAGAAGCTTTGATTGCTTTTGAACTTTTGGTATTTTTTAATATTTAAAAGTTTGAATTTCTTGACCATGGCTTCATTTTCTTCATCCCTCTTGCTATAGGCCTGCTACACACCTCTATGCTTCAGAGTTTGGATCAATTTTGATGGCTCATGCTAAGGACAAAAGCCTTGAATCATTATCTTGAACCATTTCTCTTTTAATTTAACTTTAAATGGAATAAAATTAAATTAAAAAAGAAATAAAAATGCCATGGGCCTCAAGTTGGTCGTGGGAGCCCTTTAATATCATTAGAAACATGTTTGGATCATGAATACTTGGCCTCTTTTGGAAAAAAAACATTTTTGATCAATGTTGGTTTCATGCATTTTCCCAAAAAATAGCCAACTTCAACAAGGCATATCTCCCTCAATTTTGATCATATGAAGGAGTTCTTGTACTTTTAAGAAACCTCAAGATGTCCTCTACAAGCTACTTTGGAAACTTTTTTGCATTTGGAGAAGTTATCTTGATGTTATGGCCTTTGACAAAAAACCACTTTTTGTTGACTTTGAAAATGACCTGTAATGTCCTGGCTCATATTTTTCAAATGGTGAATCCAATGACCATGGGATCAATTTCATTTGAAAGATAATTGAACTTACTTCAAAACAAGCTTTGGTTGGAATTTTTTGAGTGAACGAGGAGAGAGTTATGGCCGGTCAGAGTTCAGTTGACTTTTTAGGAGAAAACCCTAATTTTGAAACTTAGGGTTTTGTTGATTTCTGATCTTTTCTCGATGAATTATGATCAACCATTGATCAAATGATGAATCTTTTGACAAAATATGGATGTTGACAAAAAATTTCATTTTTGACTGTCTGTTGACTTTTCGGTCAAACTAGTCGTCTGTTGACCGTTTGAGCTACTGACTGTGCGTCTGAGCGAATCGAAGTTTGAAAATTTTTCTGGGGGTACTTTGAGACATATGGAGATCCATGAAATCCATTTGAGGTCTCAAAAAACTTGTTCTCCTGAAAAAAACAAAAACCCTAGTTAGGGACTGTTTGTGTAGGAGATAGTTACGCGTACCTGATTTTTGTGCAGTGTTGAGTCTCTGTTGATCATGTGATTATCAAAAGACTTCTAGAACAAAAATCTTGAAATTTTGAAATTCAAAAGATTGATTTGAATGATGGTACAAACACGGAGAATTTTGCTGTCAGCGGGTTTGACTGTTAACTGGCTGTCCGGGCATTAACATAACAGTTAAAGTGTAAACTTAACAATTAAAGTTAATTTTTCTTTTTTTTGTTTTTTTTGTTGTGTTAATGGTGAAAATTTATTTACATGAGTTGTTATAAAAACACAAACATAATAAATAAATAAAATATACCGTACGCGAACGAAATTACCGATAATAATCTTGAAAAATATTTAATGCACAGAAAAAATAAATATTTAACTAGCAATAAACACACATAATATTATCTTGATAATTAAACTACAGTACGACAGATAAAATGACATTTAATACTGACAGTACAAATATTACATAATATAACGAACAGTACGACAAATAAAATGAACGGTACATTATTTGAAAGCGAAAGATACGACAAACTTTAAAAATGACGATTAAAAACCCATGCTATAAATAACAGCATATAGATGCACGGGAGTGTAAACATTCCAGATCCGCATTTTTCAGGACTATGCAGACAGAAAAAGGACATGATCACCACCAAAACAGTGATGACCATAAGAAAAAACGTATCCATCCACTTTGCCATTTTTGCCGGGGAAGAAGAGAAAATAATTATGAGGTAGAAATTTGGGAAATGGGTGAAATTTGATGTGAGAATTTATGGAAAAAATGAGGGGTATTTATAGAGTGAAAAGAAGGATAGAGACGTTGGGGAATGAAGTGATATCGTACAAAAAAGGAAAACTTGAGTGGTAGTAGGATTTGAAAGAAAGTGTATGGTAGGGTTTGAAAAGAAAGATGTATGGAATAAAGTTAGGATTTGATTTGAAAGAAAGAGATTTGAAAAGAAAGGAAAAGATTTGAAAATAATATAGTATAGTACAAAAATTAGTGGGAAACAAAACCAATAATAAATTAATTGTTACCAGTACAGTCTGAACCCCCGAACTTTGCGCCTGCAAAAATTTAATTCTGTACCAATTACATCAGTATTATTTATCTGCAAAAAAATCTCAAATAAACAGCGTGTGTGAAGTGATAAACAGTACTTGGCGTTTGTGTAAGAATAAATTCAACAGCGAACCAAAATACCGTATAAGAAATATTCTAAAAACCGAGTATTCATAAAATCAGGATATTTATGAAATAAAATCCAAGATTATATGAAACTCCCAATTTTTTAGACAAAAGTCTGCTGCCTTCTTTCTGAAAAAGATGCGGGCAAATTTTGGGGTATAACAGTTGCCCCTATTCAATCTTCTTAAACCTGAAGAGACCGATTGGAATTTGAAGGTAGAAGATGATTGAATATTTAGATGCCCTGAAAATTTGCACTTACCTCCACCGGAAGTGATGTTGGAAATTGCTTTGAATGTGGCTTGAGAAATGTCGTTGGCGGATCAAAACATTACCTGAGATGGGTTTTCAGATGCCATTTGGTGAATGTGTTGATGGTTTGTTCATCAGAATGAATCCATTGATTATATCTTGATGAAGGATTTGAAAACCTCTGCGTTGACCGTTACGAAACCGTCCGAGGTTACCGCTTTAAATCTTGGAGGCTGATCGTTACGGAACTGTCCAAAGTTTTTCCGCTTTAGATTTTGAATGTTGATCGTTGTGGAACCGTCTGAGGTATCTGCTTTAGATCTTTGAAGATGATCGTTGTGGAACCGTCTAAGGTATCCGCTTTAGATCTTGAAGGTAGATCATTAAGGAACCGTCCAAGGTATCGACTTAGATCTGTGTTGCTTGTTTTGAGTTGATAGGTGGTTCGAAAAGAGAGATCTCTTCAGAATGAATCTTTGGTTTGATTATATCTGAGGGGAATGTTTGTCTGAATAGAATCCAGAAGAATACTGCATGTGATTGAGAATAACTTTGCTGTGAATATTCGTCTACCTGAAAAAACCAAACTAGTGACATGCAATGTTATGATGTATGTAATGCATATGTTGAGATTCTCAAATAAATGGGAACCGTGCATGTTTTGTATGCGTTTGTCATGAAACATTATACGCTATGTATGAATATGTGTATGATGTATGACTTATGCAGTTTAGAGCGTATCAAACTTCTGGTTGGGTAAATAAATCCCTGCTTGTTATTTTGGAAACGAAGGCATTATGATTGTTGATGATCTTTGCTATCTTTTTCGAGCATACTCAGCTGGGGGAACTTCCCTACGGACCAGGATGCTCTGTTGAGGGATCTTTGACTATCGCTTGAGGATGAAGGTAATTTGAAAATTCTGTTTTTGATGCACCTTGAATGGGAATGAAAAAGACGTGTAATCCTCCGATGCACTATTTGATCAAGCCTTGGTGTGGAGGATCACACCTTCTGGGGATAGTGATCTTGAACAGCCCTGCTGGGGGATAAGGTTTCTCGAATCACTTTGTTGGAGAGAAAAATCTCATTGATGATTCTGCTAGAGGAACGTATCTCTGTTGGGGAATTTTTCTTCTGATGCTAGTTTCAGGATGATGTCCAGACGATTGGGACATTACCTGACTGCTATTCCTGTTTTTCTTATAAACATCAATCATAGTGGTAAGCGAAGTACTTTTTGACTATGTCTGCATTTACAGGGTGTGGGAAATCCTCGCCATCCATAGTGGTAAGTGAAGGATAGAAAAACACTTAGAAAGGGGGGGTTTGAATAAGTGTAGCTTTAAAAACTTGACAGATAAAAATAAATTGCACAGTTATTTTTATCCTGGTTCGTTGTTAACTAAACTACTCCAGTCCACCCCCGCAGAGATGATTTACCTCAACTGAGGATTTAATCCACTAATCGCACGGATTACAATGGTTTTCCACTTAGTCAGCAACTAAGTCTTCCAGAGTCTTCTGATCACACACTGATCACTCCAGGAACAACTGCTTAGATACCCTCTAAGACTTTTCTAGAGTCTACTGATCCACACGATCACTCTAGTTACAACTGCTTAGTTCACTCCTAAGACTTTCCTAGAGTATTCTGATCCACACGATCACTCTAGTTCCTTACAACTTAATGTAATTCTAAGAGTATTACAAATGCTTCTTAAAAGCGATAATCACAACTGTGATATTTCTCTTAATCGTTTAAGCTTAATCTCACTAAAATATTACAACAGCAATGTAGTGAGCTTTGATGAAGATGAAGATTCTGAGTTTAGATTTGAACAGCGTTTCAGCAAGTTTAATATGAGTTGTTTTGGTGCAGAATCGTTAAAAATCGTTAACCTTGCTTCTCATCAGAACTTCATATTTATAGGCGTTGGAGAAGATGACCGTTGAATGCATTTAATGCTTTGCGTGTTCCGTACAACATCGCATTTAATGTTATACGCTTTTGTCAACTACCTCGAGCCTTGTTCACGCTGTGTCTACTGACGTAGCCTAGAATAGCTTTTAACGTTCCTTTTGTCAGTCAGCGTAGCTTGCCACTTGTACTTTCTTCTGATCTGATGTTTGTGAATACAATGTTTGAATATCATCAGAGTCAAACAGCTTGGTGCATAGCATCTTCTGATCTTCTGACCTTGAAGTGCTTCTGAGCGTGATACCATCAGAACTTCAGTGCTTCTGTTCTCTTGTTCTTCTGATGCTTCCATAGACCCATGTTCTGATTCTGCTTCGACCATCTTCTGATGTCTTGCCAGACCATGTTCTGATGTTGCATGCTGAACTCTTGAGACAAAGCTTCTGAGCGCTGAATTATGCGTACTCTTTATATATTTCCTGAAAGGGAAATTGCAATGGATTAGAGTACCATATTATCTTAAGCAAAATTCATATTATTGTTATCATCAAAACTAAGATAATTGATCAGAACAAATCTTGTTCTAACAATCTCCCCCTTTTTGTTGATGACAAAAAACATATATAAATGATATGAATTTGCGATCAGAAAGAACAGACGGCAAAAGACAAATTACACAGCTATAGCATAAGCATATGAATATGTCTCCCCCTGAGATTAACAATCTCCCCCTGAGATAAATAATCTCCCCCTGAAATAAATACTCGAAGAACTTTAATAAAAGACTTCCCTGATTATTTCGGTAGAGACGATCATATAAGCTTCTTGTCTTCAGAGAATTCCTAGCTTCTGACTTCTGCTTCCATTGGACAGCTTCAGAACTAGAATTTCCTTAGATCCCTAGAACACTCACAGCTTCTGATTCCTGCTTCCATCTAGGACAGCTTCAGAACTTGAATTTCTTTGATCTTCTGAACATTCACAGCTTCTGACTTCTGCTTCCATCTAGGACAGCTTCAGAACTTGAATTTCTTTGATCTTCTGAACATTCACAGCTTCTGATTTCTGCTTCCCTCGGATAGCTTCAGAGCTTTGAATTTCTACCAACATCACTTCATGCTAGATTTGTATCAGAACATTGTTGAATGTACCAGAGCATCATCTGAGCATCTCTACATCCTAAAATGTTACAGAACAAAAACTAAACGACAAAAGTCAGCATGAACGAGTCAGAACATAAAATGTATATTTGAACACATTAAATGTATCAGAGCCATATAGGCCAAAATGATGTATCAGAGCAAATAGAATTTTGTCAGATAAAATAGACAAATATGGATCAAATTCTATTCTTCTTTCTTGCTTCTGATCTCTGAAGCTTGACAGCACTCAGCTTGCTTCAGTTTCCATGGTTTTGCTTCTTGTGTTTGCTTTGAAGATTCTCTTCACTTCTTTATACCTGCAAAACACTTAAACCATATAGAACTTGCAGTTCTTGTTAGTGAATGTGTGGGAGCTTTACCCAGCAACTGATAGGTTAATCAAATCATTTATCATTTATCTTCTCCCCCTTTTTGTCATAACATCAAAAAGAATATTTCAAAAGATTCAGATGCAATAAAACGACAAATAAAAATACTGGAATGTAAAAACAAAGGAAAGTTTTCATTGATAACCAGCAAGAAGGATTACAGGAGAGGAATGCAGGAAAAAACAGATGCAACAAGGAAAGAAAACTACAAAGACCAAAAGACTAAGATCCTAGCCTACGCAAAATCCGCGCCAGAACATCATGAATCCCGTCAGTGCTTGTAGCTTGCCTTGCCATGAAGGAGCGAAACTCAGCATTGGCTGCTTCTTGCGCGTCCAAACGAGAAGCCAGCATAGCTTGATTCTGATGAAGAGTTTCCAAGGTCTCCATCAGAGCTGAGGTTTCACCAGAAGAAGAGGCACCTGAATTTCTGCCTAAGGGGACAGCAATTCCAGCAGGGTGATCTTCTGGAAGATCTTCAGCTTGTGCATCTTCCATTTCCTCATCTGAGTCTGACTCAGAAGTAGCCTTAGCATATTCTGGTTCAGGCAGCTCAGAAGTTCCATCTTCCAACGCTTGAAGAATAGCTGCTAGGTTTGTTGGAGGAGTAGGACCAGCAACTTCAGCACGATAAACCACTACTGGAAAGACCATGTGAGGTGCTTTTTCAGAAGGGTTCATTCTGAACCAGTTGAACAGCCACTGAAAATCTCCAGTCAGCACAGGAAACCATGGTCTCCACACCACGATGTCTCTGCAGAGATTTTCTTCTTCCAACTCATCTGCAGGTATCTTCTTCTCAAGAACACTTTTGTTCCTGATGAGATGGTGACGGCTGCTTTCACCAGCTTCCAGCCGAAGACCACGAATACCAGGAGCTTCAGACATGATCCTTCTCTGAGTGTCTGTTTCCCTATCCAAAAAATCCTGACGAAAGGTATCCCAAAGGTTGTTTGTGGCATACTCATCCAGATGATTAAGGTGAGCAGCACCCAGAATCTCCAACCAGCCATTTACATCAGAATGTAAAAGCTCCAGATATGATTGAGTGGTAGGGGTTGGAGGGTTGACGGTGAACCTGGAGTCGGGAAGAGCAATACTATAGGGATTAGGTGTTCTGGTGGGAAAAGGGTGTGAGAGAGATGAAGAAATATCTGATGGAAGGGTTGAAGGGGAGGAGATATCAGATGGTGAAGAAGGTGGTTCCGAGTGGATGAATGAGAAGGAAGAGGTGGTGGAGGTCTTTGAAGAGGGAGGTGATTGAGGGGTACCGTCAAGGGGTTGATACACTTTGAGAGGGTCATAAGTGATCCTTACTCTTTTTGGTTTGGTTTCTGGTTCAGCAGTTGCCTTTCTCTTTTGTTTCCTATCATTATCTTGATTCCCAGAGCTTGACGATGGATTCATGATGAAGTTGCAGATATTGGAAACTGCTAGGGTTTATGATATGAATGTAAAGAGAGAGAACGAAAAAGAAACTGTATGCAAAGTGAGAGAAATATAAGAGGGAAAAGAAACGTTTGAAGAATATATAAAGAAAACTGAAAGGGAGTTAATGATGAAAAGCATTTAATGTTACGTGACATGAGGAGAGATAATAATGACAAAAGACGTGACTTGCACAGTTACCTAAGTAGACGTCCCCTCAACTGCACGCACGCTTGTCCAGGAGTAGTGAACACGTGTTTACCATCTGGATAGCCAGTTACAGCTGTTTTGCTTTTAAAGAGATTCTGAATCAACTTAGACAATGTAACGTTAGTAGTAACTGAATCACAAATTCTAATTGATTTTAAACAGAACTTCTTAAGAACAAGATTTCATTTCAGAAGATACCCATATATAAGAACTTCTCATCTTCTAAATTTGGGCTTGTTTCTGAAGACTCATTTTGTACCAATTATATTGAATCCATCTGGTCTAGGAACAAGATCCCAAACATCATTCCTTGTAAACTGATTCAGTTCTTCTTGCATAGCAATTATCCAGTCTGGATCTTCTAGAGCATGATCAACAGAAGTTGGCTCGATCAAAGATACAAGACCTAATTGACAGTCTGCATTGTTCTTCAGGAATGCTCTTGTTCTGATTGGATCATCCTTCTTTCCAAGAATGACATCTTCTGAATGACCAGAGATGAGTCTGGATGATCTTCTGACAGATGGTTCTTCAGATATGCTTAGATTCTCCAGAGAAGCTGATACTAGATCTTCAGATTCTTTGCTTCTGGGAAGCTCTGCTTCTGATGCGTTGCTTCTTGGCTCAACAACTTCTGATATATCAATATCACAATCTGCAAAATTATCAAACTGCTTTGGTTTTTCAGAACCAAGCTTATCATCAAACCTGATATTGATTGATTCTTCTACAATCAATGTTTCAGTATTGTATACTCTGTAGCCTTTTGAGCGTTCAGAATATCCAAGAAGGAAACATTTTTGAGCTTTGGAATCAAACTTACCAAGATGATCTTTAGTGTTCAGAATAAAGCATACACATCCAAAAGGATGGAAATATGAAATGTTGGGCTTTCTATTCTTCCACAATTCATAGGGAGTCTTATTTAGAATAGGTCTGATAGAGATTCTATTCTGAATATAGCATGCAGTGTTTATTGCTTCTGCCCAGAAATGCTTAGCCATATTGGTTTCATTGATCATGGTTCTGGCCATTTCTTGCAGAGTCCTATTCTTTCGTTCTACAACTCCATTTTGCTGTGGAGTTCTAGGACAAGAGAAATCATGGGCAATACCATTTTCTTTGAAGAATTCTTCAAAGGATCTGTTCTCAAATTCACCACCATGATCACTTCTGACCTTTATGATTTTACACTCTTTTTCAGATTGAATCTGAATGCAGAAATCAAAGAACACTGAATGAGTCTCATCCTTGTGTTTTAAGAATTTTACCCATGTCCAGCGGCTATAATCATCTACGATGACTAATCCATATTTCTTCCCTCTGACAGATGCTGTTTTGACTGGGCCAAACAGATCAATGTGCAAGAGTTCTAATGGCCTTGAGGTAGAAACAACATTCTTGGACTTGAATGCAGGTTTGGAGAACTTGCCCTTCTGACATGCTTCACAAAGAGCATCTGATTTGAATTTCAGATTAGGGAGTCCTCTGACAAGATTCAGTTTGTTAATCTGAGAAATCTTTCTCAAACTAGCATGACCTAATCTTCTGTGCCAGACCCACTGCTCTTCAGAAACAGACATAAGACAAGTCACCTTCTGACTCATAAGATCTTGCAGATCTGTCTTATAAATGTTGTTCTTCCTCTTGCCTGTAAATAGGATTGAGCCATCCTTCTGATTTACAGCCTTGCAAGACTCTTGATTAAAGATTATATCATAACCATTGTCACTCAATTGACTGATAGATAAGAGGTTATGTGTTAATCCTTCTACAAGAAGAACATTAGAAATGGAAGGAGAGTTACCAGACTTTATAGTTCCAGAGCCAATTATCTTGCCCTTCTGATCTCCTCCGAACTTGACTTCTCCTCCAGACTTAAGCACCAGGTCTTGGAACATAGACCTTCTTCCTGTCATGTGTCGTGAGCATCCAGAGTCCAGGTACCATGACATGTTGTGCTTTGTCCTTTTTGCAGTCAAGGATATCTGCAATAGGAATAATCTTATCCTTAGGTACCCATATCTTTTTGGGTCCTTTCTTGTTAGATTTTCTCAAGTTCTGATTGAACTTGGGTTTAACATTATAAGCAATAGGAGGAACAGCATGATAATTCTTAATGTGAGTTTCATGATATTTCCTAGGTTGTGTCACATGCTTTTTGGTGTGTGTTATGTGAAAACTTTGAGCATGTGAAGTGTGCCTAATATCATGGGAGTGGCCATACTTGAACTGATCATACAATGGCTTGTATGTGAGTTTCATTTCATCAACAGATTCAAGTTTGTATGGGGTTTCACCCTCAAAACCAATGCCAACTCTTTTGTTTCCAGACACAGCATATATCATAGAAGCTAGCTGACTTCTGCCAATACTTCTAGATAAGAACTTCCTGAAACTTAAATCATATTCTTTCAGAATATGGTTTAGACTAGGAGTGGATTGTTCTGAATCAGAAGGAGATCCAACATTATTGGATAATTTTAAAAGTTTTTCTTTTAATTCAGAATTTTCCAACTCAAGCTTCTTTGTTTCAAATTCAAATAGCTTTTTCAGCTTTTTGTATTTGAGACTAATCTGAGACTTGAGTTCCAGAAGTTCAGTTAGACCGGAAACTAACTCATCTCTAGTAAGTTCAGAAAATACCTCTTCAGAATCTGATTCTGATGTAGATTCTGATCCGTCATCTTCTGTCGCCATCAGCGCACAGTTGGCCTGCTCATCTTCAGAGTCTGAATCATCTTCTGACTCATCCCAGGTTGCCATAAGACCTTTCTTCTTATGAAACTTCTTCTTGGGATTTTCCTTCTGAAGATTTGGACATTCATTCTTGTAGTGTCCAGGCTCATTGCATTCATAGCACATGACCTTCTTCTTGTCAAGTCTTCTGTCATCAGAAGATTCTCCACGTTCAAATTTCTTTGAACTTCTGAAGCCTCTGAACTTCCTTTGCTTGGTCTTCCAGAGTTGATTTAGCCTTCTGGAAATCAAGGACAGTTCATCTTCTTCTTCAGATTCTGATTCTTCAGGATCTTCTTCTCTAGCCTGAAAAGCGTTAGTGCATTTCTTGATATTTGATTTTAATGCAATAGACTTACCTTTCTTTTGAGGCTCATTTGCATCCAGCTCTATTTCATGACTTCTCAAGGCACTGATAAGCTCTTCCAGAGAAACTTCATTCAGATTCTTTGCAATCTTGAATGCAGTCACCATAGGACCCCATCTTCTGGGTAAGCTTCTGATGATCTTCTTTACGTGATCAGCCTTGGTGTATCCCTTGTCAAGAACTCTCAATCCAGCAGTAAGAGTTTGAAATCTTGAAAACATCTTTTCAATGTCTTCATCATCCTCCATCTTGAAGGCTTCATACTTCTGGATTAAAGCTAGAGCTTTAGTCTCCTTGACTTGAGCATTTCCTTCATGAGTCATTTTCAAGGACTCATATATGTCATAGGCCGTTTCCCTGTTAGATATCTTCTCATACTCAGCATGAGAGATAGCATTCAGCAAAACAGTTCTGCATTTATGATGATTCCTGAAAAGCTTTTTCTGATCATCATTCATTTCTTGCCTTGTCAGCTTTACGCCACTGGCATTTACTGGATGTTTGTAACCATCCATCAGAAGATCCCATAGATCACCATCTAGACCAAGGAAGTAACTTTCCAGTTTATCTTTCCAGTATTCAAAGTTTTCACCATCAAATACCGGCGGTCTAGTATAACCATTGTTACCGTTGTATTGCTCAGCAGAGCCAGATGTAGATGCAGGTGTAGGTGTAGACTTTTCACTTTCATCAACCATCTTTTACTGAAGCGTTTTTCTCTTCCTGAATCTTTTCTAAACACGGTTAAGTGCTTGCACCTTAGAACCGGCGCTCTGATGCCAATTGAAGGATAGAAAAACACTTAGAAAGGGGGGGTTTGAATAAGTGTAGCTTTAAAAACTTGACAGATAAAAATAAATTGCACAGTTATTTTTATCCTGGTTCGTTGTTAACTAAACTACTCCAGTCCACCCCCGCAGAGATGATTTACCTCAACTGAGGATTTAATCCACTAATCGCACGGATTACAATGGTTTTCCACTTAGTCAGCAACTAAGTCTTCCAGAGTCTTCTGATCACACACTGATCACTCCAGGAACAACTGCTTAGATACCCTCTAAGACTTTTCTAGAGTCTACTGATCCACACGATCACTCTAGTTACAACTGCTTAGTTCACTCCTAAGACTTTCCTAGAGTATTCTGATCCACACGATCACTCTAGTTCCTTACAACTTAATGTAATTCTAAGAGTATTACAAATGCTTCTTAAAAGCGATAATCACAACTGTGATATTTCTCTTAATCGTTTAAGCTTAATCTCACTAAAATATTACAACAGCAATGTAGTGAGCTTTGATGAAGATGAAGATTCTGAGTTTAGATTTGAACAGCGTTTCAGCAAGTTTAATATGAGTTGTTTTGGTGCAGAATCGTTAAAAATCGTTAACCTTGCTTCTCATCAGAACTTCATATTTATAGGCGTTGGAGAAGATGACCGTTGAATGCATTTAATGCTTTGCGTGTTCCGTACAGCATCGCATTTAATGTTATACGCTTTTGTCAACTACCTCGAGCCTTGTTCACGCTGTGTCTACTGACATAGCCTAGAATAGCTTTTAACGTTCCTTTTGTCAGTCAGCGTAGCTTGCCACTTGTACTTTCTTCTGATCTGATGTTTGTGAATACAATGTTTGAATATCATCAGAGTCAAACAGCTTGGTGCATAGCATCTTCTGATCTTCTGACCTTGAAGTGCTTCTGAGCGTGATACCATCAGAACTTCAGTGCTTCTGTTCTCTTGTTCTTCTGATGCTTCCATAGACCCATGTTCTGATTCTGCTTCGACCATCTTCTGATGTCTTGCCAGACCATGTTCTGATGTTGCATGCTGAACTCTTGAGACAAAGCTTCTGAGCGCTGAATTATGCGTACTCTTTATATATTTCCTGAAAGGGAAATTGCAATGGATTAGAGTACCATATTATCTTAAGCAAAATTCATATTATTGTTATCATCAAAACTAAGATAATTGATCAGAACAAATCTTGTTCTAACAGTAAGCAACATGACTCCGCCGGAGAATACTTTCTTGATTACAAATGGTCCCTCATAAGTGGGAGTCCACTTTCCTCTGGGATCACCTGTGGTAAAATGATGCGTTTGATAACCAAATCACCGGTTTGATATGCCTGACTTTTGACTTTCTTGTTGAAGGCTTTGATCATACGTTTCTGGTACAACTGACCATGACAAATAGCTGCGAGCCTCTTCTCATCAATCAAGTTTATCTGGTCCAACCGAGTCTGAATCCAATCGTCTTCGTCTTGATCAGCTTCTTTCATAATCCTTAGGGAAGGAATCTGAATTTCAATTGGAAGAACTGCCTCCATGCCATAAACTAAGGAAAATGGAGTTGCCCTTGTTGATGTACACGCTGATGTGTGATAACCATGAAGAGCAAAAGGTAACATCTCATGCCAGTCTTTATAGGTTACTGTCATTTTTTGTATGATCTTCTTGATGTTCTTGTTGGCAGCTTCCACGGCACCATTCATCTTTGGTCGATATGGGGATGAATTATGATGTTTGATCTGGAACTGCGTGCAGAGTTCAGTAATCATCCTGTTGTTTAAATTTGTGCCATTGTCTGTGATGATCCTTTCAGGGATGCCATACCGACAAATGAGATTATGCTTGATAAACCGGGCCACAACATTCTTGGTGACTGAAGCAAACGAGGCTGCTTCTACCCACTTTGTGAAGTAGTCAATAGCGACCAGGATAAAGCGATGTTCGTTGGAGGCAGTAGGTTTGATTTCTCCAATCATATCAATTCCCCACATTGCAAAAGGCCAAGGAGCTGTCAGGACGTTTAATGGGACTGGAGGTACATGTACTTTGTCGGCATATATCTGGCATTTGTGACAAGTTCTGGAGTGATGATGGCAGTCTGTCTCCATGGTAGACCAGTAGTAACCTGCTCTCAGAATCTTTTTAGCCATTGTATGCCCACTTGAATGAGTACCAAAGGCACCATCGTGTATGTCTTCCATAATTTGTTCCACTTCCTTCTTGTTCACACAACGAAGCAGAGTCGAGTCATGGTTGCGTTTGTACAGGATTCCATTACTTAGAAAGAATTTGGCGGCAAATCTTCTTAGAAACTTTCTATCGTTAATGGATGCCCTTTCAGGATATTCCTAGGCTTCGAGATATCTTTTTACTTCATGGAACCATGGTTTTTCTTCCGCTACTTCAGTATCAATGTCATTACAATAGGCTGGTTCATCTTGTCTGTAAATGGTGATCATTGGCGCCTCATTGTCCCACCTGACTTTGAACATAGATGACATGGTAGCTAAAGCATCAGCCAATTGATTTTCTTCTCGCGGGATATGTTCAAAAGTGATTTCTTCAAAGTAAGGAATCAAACTCAGCACATATTCTTTGTAAGGAATTAGATTCGGGTGCTTTGTGTCCCATTCCCCTTTAACTTGATAAATTACAAGGGCCGAGTCTCCATAGACTTCCAGGAACTTGATTCTCAGATCGATTGCAGCTTTGAGACCCAGAATACATGCTTCATACTCGGCTATATTGATAGTGCAGTTGAAACATAATCTGGCAGTGAATGGTGTATGTCCTACTGTAGGAGAAATGATTACAGCTCTGATGCCATTGCCAAGCGCATTAGAGGCTCCATCAAAAACCATAGTCCATCGGGATCCTGGCTCGGGTCCTTCCTCTGGTCCGGGTTGTTCGTAGTCAGTAACTAGCATAATGTCTTCATCTGGGAAGTCAAAGTTCAATGCTTGATAATCATCCACTGCTTGATGAGCCAGATGATCAGCTACCACACTTCCTTTGATCGCTTTCTGTGAAGTATACTGGATGTCATACTCTGTTAAGATCATTTGCCATCTTGCTATTCTTCCAGAGAGAGCAGGTTTTTCGAACACATATTTGATAGGATCCATTTTGGAGATTAGGAAAGTGGTATGGTTTAGCATATATTGCCTAAGTCGGCGAGCCGCCCATGCCGAGGCACAGCAAGTTTTCTCGAGCAGTGAGTATCTTGTTTCACAATCGGTAAATTTTTTGCTAAGATAGTAGATTGCATGCTCTTTTCGGCCAGACTCATCACGTTGCCCCAGTACACACCCCATTGAATCTTCTAACACTGTTAGGTACATTATCAGAGGTCTTCCTTCCACTGGTGGTAACAAGATTTGTGGTTTTTGAAGATATTCTTTGATTTTGTCAAAGGCTAATTGGCACTTGTCGTTCCATCTTTCCACTTGATCTTTCTTCAACAGTTTGAAGATCGGCACACAAGTAGTAGTCATATGGGCAATAAATCTGGCGATGTAATTCAGACGTCCCAAGAATCCTCTGACTTGTTTCTCGGTACGGGGTATGGGCATTTCTTGAATGGCTTTGACTTTGGCAGGATCAACTTCAATACCTTTGCTGCTGACGATGAAACCTAAGAGTTTACCGGATCGTACTCCAAAAGTACACTTGTTCGGATTCAGTCGTAACCTGTACTTCCTGAGTCTGTCAAACAGCTTGTGCAGATGACCTAGATGTTCTTCTTCGGTGTTGGACTTTGCAATCATATCATCCACATAGACCTCTATTTCTTGATGAATCATATCATGGAACAGAGCTACCATTGCACGCTGATATGTTGCTCCTGCATTCTTTAAACCAAAGGGCATTACTTTGTAACAAAAGGTTCCCCAGGGTGTTATGAAGGTTGTTTTTTCCATGTCTTCGGGCGCCATCTTGATTTGGTTGTAACCTGAGAATCCATCCATAAAGGAAGATACCTTGCATTGTGCAGTATTGTCAACCAGTACATCAATGTGAGGTAAAGGGAAATCATCTTTGGGGCTTGCCCGATTCAGATCTCTGTAGTCTACACACATTCTGACTTTCCCGTCTTTTTTAGGCACGGGCACGATGTTAGCTATCCATGGAGGATAACTCACAACTTTTAGAAAGCCAGCATTGAATTGCTTCTCAACCTCGTCTTTAATCTTCTTGGATATATCAGGCCTACTTCTCCGCAGTTTCTGCTAAACTGGAGTGCTTCCTTCTTTGATTGGCAGGCGATGGACCACAATTTTTGTGTCGAGGCCAGGCATGTCTTCGTAGGACCAAGCGAATATCTCAAGGTAGTCTTGTAACATTTGAATCAGTCTTTGCTTGACACTGTCTTCTAAATCAGCCCCTATCTTGACTTCTTTCTTTTCTTCGTCACTGCCCAGGTTGATAACCTCAATTGGCTCTTCATGCGGCTGTATAGTCCTTTCTTCTTGTTCTAATAGCCTTGCAAGTTCCCTAGGTACTTCACAATCTTCCTCACTTTCGTCCTCAGTTTGGTAGATCGGATTTTCAAAGTCATGATTGGCAATAGCAGAATCGTTATCAACAGGATCCAGAGTGAATGTGAATCTGCATTTATTATGTGGGTGTGTGTAAGAACACATAGCTATTTGAAAATGAATGAAGTAAAGAAAGAAACAAAAAGGATCACAAAATTTGAATATGCAAACGTCCCATGATTTTATTGAATGAACATATGATCATGGTATGACAAACCCTTATAAAAAAGAACCAGTGTGCTTCGGGCAAGGCACCTGGCTTTTAAGTTCATGGTTCGATAGTACAGGAACCATTTTTATATTTGAACATATAAACGACGAAAACAAGAAATTGCATTTACTCCTGATCAAAGGAGATAACATCCTCAGCTTCCCAGTTGTTCAATCCATTGTTGTGAGTAGGGAATATCCAGTTGCTCCAGTTGCAGTTGTCTTCTTTGTCTTCCACAGCATTGACTTCTTTGGTGGCGAGATGAGCTTCTGATCCTTCAGGATGAGCAAGATACTCTGCTGGATACGAGAGCCCAGGCTGAGATACCTCTGTTGGCTAAGAGAGATACCCGATAAGATCGTCCCATCCAGTCGGGATGATATCTTTGATAGAGACTTGTGCATTCTGGGGAGCAGTGTACTTCGCCAGAAAATCATTCTCATCTTTTGGTGTTTCCCAGAATTCTTCAGGAGTGATAGGGCTTGTGAGCGTCATATTATCTTCGAAATGGTTGTCCCATCCAGTTGGGGTGATGTCTTCAATAGCGATCTGCGAACTTAGGGGAGCGAAATACTTCACCATAAAGTCATACTTACCACTTGGTTCTCCCAGCGTATCCCAGACTTCTTTCGGACTAGGTGGACTTTGGTATTGCTCAGTAATGGAACTTGTGAAACTTTTGCAATCTTCGAACTGATCATCCCATCCAGTTGGGACGATGTCTTCAACGGCAATAAAAGAACTCTGAGGAGCAGTGTACTTAACTAGAAAATCATACTTGCCGCTTGGTTCTCCCAAAGTATCCCAAACTTCCTTGGAAACAGGTGGAACTTCATTTGGATATTGCTGAATAATATGGTTCAAGATCACTCCATCGTCTTCAATAGCATTCAATCCTTGGCTGATGAAATGTGACATTAATCCTCCAGAACGAGGACTTTGATCGTTCTTCTGAGTTCCATTAGCATAGCCAAGACCTAGCATATCGAACTTGTAAGGCACATCAAGGAGTTGTCCCCATACTGTGCAACCACCTTCTTCGATCACAGCTTTAGCATCTTTGAGAGAAGCCATAGTTGGAGTTATTTTTGTAGCATGAGTAGCAGAAATGTGTTTGGCAGTAGAGATAGCTGGAGGAACCACCTCAAAAGATTGGCAGGGAGTTTCGATGAATTCATCATCCATCTCAACATACTTGGAGTTACTCAGGTGGCTAACCACATATTCTTCTTCGCCATAAACTGTGACGACCTTACCTTTTATAGGATATTTTAACATCTGATGCAGGGTAGAAGTTACAGCGCTTGCCCCATGTATCCAAGGGCGTCCTAGTAAACAGGAGTATGCTGGATGAATTTCCATTACGTAAAAGGTAGAATCAAATATCTGAGAGCCCACTCTGATTGGGAGCTTAACTTCTCCGTATACTGTTCTTGTTGACCCGTCGAAGGCTCTTACCACAACATCGCTTGGTTGTAACACAACTCCTTCGAAGTCAAGTTTTTCCAGTACTACTTTTGGTAACACATTTAAGGAGGAACCATTGTCTACCAGCACATGAGACAAAGTGGTGCCGTTACATTCAATAGAGATGTGCAGGGCTTTATTGTGATTTTTCCCAGCAGGGGTTAAATCAGCACCAGAGAAACCGAGACCGTTATCTACTGTTAGATTGGCAACACAATTTTCAAATTGGTCGACTGAAATCTCCTGTGGTACATGTGCAGCTTTCAGGAACTTCATCAGGGCCTTGGCATGAGCTTCTGAATACTTTAGCAGAGACAGCATTGAAATCTTTGAAGCAGTGTGCCCCAGTTGTTCGACAATATTGTAATCACTTTTGCAAATGATTTTCAATATTTCCTCCATTTCTTGCCTCGACGGATCTTCAACAATGACTTCCACAGGTACTTGAACTGGTTCAACTAGCGGCTCTGTGCCTCGAGCGTTGATATCTTGATTAGGAACTGGGACCTGGACTAGATTAATAGCAATATTTGGAGAAATTTCTGGTGAAAAGATCCTTCCACTTCTCGTAATCTTACTAGTACCCACAATATTATCAACAGTTGGAGTAGTAAAATTCATGGCCTCTTCAGTCAAGGTGTCTTGTTTAACTCCATGGATATAAACATTAGTGCCATAACTCCATGGGATAGCTTTGTCTGAGGAGTATGGAAATGGAGCCGGACTGGTGATGATTACAGATGCCACTCTGGGTGCAGCAGAAATTTTAAAGGGAGCTTTGGTAGTGATTTTCAATGGTATGTTAGAAACCACTGAAACGTCCTCTATCTTCATCCCATTTGAAAAAACTTCGCACAAATTGTCTATAGAAGGAAGTTTCTCAAACATAATGATACGACGATCCATCCACTTTTGAATTCCTCTTTTCAGATTCTCACAACCATTGGGTAGGTGTGCACAATAAAAGCAATCAGGGTCACAACCTGGAAATAAACCAGCTCGTATTAGCTTTCTTTTGACTTCAAGGAGCGGATTTGACAGCTCTCTCACATCATAGATATAAACAGTGTCCATGATAGCATTAACAGTCTTGTCGTGCTTTGGCATAGGCGCAGTGCTGACATTTGGAGTCTCTGGAGGATCGAATTCAATTTCCCCAGCATCTATCATGTCTTGGATTTTATTTTTCAGGGCCCAACAGTGATCTGCGTCATGTCCTGGACAGTTAGAATGGTATGCACATGTTGCGTCGGGGCGATAACTAGGAGAGGAAGTGTTGACATTCTTCGGAGGGTCTTTCAATGTAATCATATTTGCTTTTCACAAGTGTTGCAATGCTTGAGAGATTGGCATATTGATTCTGGTGAAGTTTCTTCTTGGTGCATCTGGTCGACGCGTATACTTTGGCGGTTGATCTTTTTGAGGTGCAGATGCAGAGATCAGAACAGCCCCTACAGATTGGTGATGCTCACTTTTGTGACCTTTCTGACTGTGCACTGTATTGACTTCATTTCTCCCACTGATGGGCCTCTTTGTAGTACTAGAGGAGGATCCTACTTGAATTTTTCCACTTTGAATGCCGCTTTCGACACGCTCTCCAGTTAATATCAGGTCATTGAAACCTGATGATGAGCTTCCCAGCAGATGACTGTAGAAAGGGCCAGTTAAAGTGCCCATGAACATGTCGACCAGCTCGCGATCAGATAAGGGTGGTTGAACCCTTCCAGCTAGATCTCTCCACTTTTGTGCATACTCTTTGAAACTTTCTTTTGGTGCCATAGTCATGCCTCGTAGTTGAGTACGGGTTGGTGCAAGGTCAGTGTTGTATTGATATTGTTTGTAGAAGGCAGCAGCCAGATCTTCCCAGGTGTGAACTTTTTCACTTTCCAGTTGGTAGTACCACTCGAGTTGTGTACCCGACAGACTTTCCTGGAAGAAATGAATCCACAATTTGTTATCTGCCGTATGAGGTAGTATCTTCCTTACATAGGACCTTAGATGCAGCTTTGGGCAAGAGACTCCATCATACTTTGCAAAGACAGGAACTTTGAACTTTGGAGGGATGACAATATCTGAGACGAGTCCAAGATCATTGAAGTCTAAACCAGGTATTTTCTGTATCTCCATAGCTTTCATGCGTTCTTCCAACTGCTGGTATTTGCTATCACCCTATTCGTCTTCGGAGTGATAATCTTCTTCATCAGGAGAGAGAGAGAGAGAGAGTTTGGCAGAACCCTGGTTGCTGTGGTTGTCTTCTTGATCACCTTCACCGACTACTTCAGGGATTGGCGCTTTTCTGGGCATCCTGGCTGGGACTCTGACTTTCCTCACGAGGTGGCTTAAACCTACAGATCCCTTGGGCTTCTTTTTCTTCTTAGTCATCAGGGCTTTCAGTTCCTGTTGCCCCTTTGCAAGCTCCAGAATTGCTATCTGAACTTGGGCGTTTTGTGCTTCGAGATTCTTGATGCTTGTTTCGGAATCCATCCCTTCTAACTAAAATAAACAGCGAGGAGATGAGAAACCTGTTATGTGAACCTGTTATGCAATGTTTATGAATGGAATGGATATGCAATGTTTTCAAGGATCTTAGAATTTAAATTTGTTTGAAAAAGAGAAACAAACATTTATTAGTCAAACAATTTATTTCTTTTTCTCTTTTCTTTTGTCTTTTTTTCTTTTTCTTTTCTTTGCCTCTTTCGGGCTTACAAGATAAAGCAGAAAATAAAGAAAATAAAGGATTCCTCAAGCCTCCCATGGACGCTTTCTCTTTGCACCCAAGAATGTGTTGATCTGCTGTTCTTCCTGGAGTTGTCTGGTGAGCTCCAACACTTTCCTTTCATAGTCTTGACAGTGTGCTTTGAAGGTGTCTCTTTCTCCTTTTAGTTGAACCCAAGATTTCTGCAGCTCTTCCAAGTCAGTTGGCATGTCTGGATGTAGAATAACTCAAGGTTCGTCCCCTTTAACTTCTGGCTCAATAGTCATAGGTAGAATAGCGGGATATGGCATGATGAACTTCTGAGCACGAGTACGCACCCATTTGAGGTAAGGCTCCATGGGAATAGAGTTCCATTGTCCTAAAGTCTTGCTTTCTACTTTGTAGACACTGCCCCAAGCATGTATAAACCTTCGTCGATACCTTTGGGAATCATCTTCGTAGTCGAACACAATGCCGTGAATGATCAGGTCGTGAGGACCATTTCTTCGTGCATATCCAAATTGGCGCAAAGCTAAAGAGGGGTTGTAAGTGATGCCTCCCCTAATGCCAAGGAGTGGCACATTAGGGTACTCCCCACAATGGTCAATGAGAGTGATGTCTTTTTGAAAGAAGTTGTTCCACCGGATATCTGAATGAGACAAAGACATAATCCTGCGAGACCATTGCATCCTTTGCTCGTTTCTCAACACTGATCGGGGAAGGTGTAATGTAAACCATCTAGCCAGTAGTGGTACACAACACATAAGAGTTCCTCGTTTCTTCATGGTACGAGTGTGTAGAGAATGTAAAATGTCTCCCAGCAAAGTAGGTACCGGATTGCGGGTTAAGAAAACGTTGATAACATGCACACTTATGAACTGGTCGCGATTAGGGAATAAAACCAACCCATAAATTAAAAGAGCCACAACTTCTTCAAAAGCTTGGTAACTTCTGTCTTTTAATAGTGATCGAGCCTTTCCCATTAAGAACTTAGAAAGCAAACCCTTGACTCCACTCTTTGTTTCCCAATTGGACTCGATTTCTGACTTTCGTAAATGTAAGGCAGCAACAATGATTTCAGGCTTTGGAATCTTTTCTAAACCAGTGAAAGGTAATTGATCTCGAACAGGTAACCCAATTAGTTCAGAGAATTCTTCCAAGGTGGGTACTAGCTGGTAATCAGGAAATGTAAAACAATGATGTTCGGGATCAAAGTATTGGAACAGGACTCGTATCATGTCTTCTTCAAATTTTGAAGTAACCAAATGGAGTAGGTGACCGTGCTTTTCGGTGAATTGAGCATTTCTGGGAAATTCTGATATTAAGTCCTTTAGTTCAGATGGTACTGTTGAGATGTTGATTCGGATGTAATCTCTGGTAGCGGGAGCCATTACCTGCAACAACAGAACAAAGGTAAACTCTTCGATCCTCGAAATGATTAGTGAGAAAATGATATGTTTATGATGCTTATGATGTCATGATGTCAAACATGTGGAAAACACAAACAAATCAAACAATAGCCTTAGGTTTAAAGGCTTGCATGAGGTTCATAGGTGATACCCTCCCCACTGAAGTTGAGTTGGTTTAAACCTGCCTTAAAATGGTATTCGGGTTCTATGATCCTTGGAGACAACATCTCAATACGCCACTCGGACGGCCGATCAAAATATTTCTCGAGGATAACTAACTTCGATCAATTTCAAAGCCAGTCACTTAATAGGCCACAAGTCAAGTTCAACTAAAGGTTCTAAGACAAATTAGTGCTTGATGACATTTCGGAAGCCTAACATACTCCTTGATCGTTTTCAAGGGATATCAGTACAGACCAAAGCGTCGCACTAACAGTGACTACCAGATTAACCGTATCGGTACATGCCGTACAGTTTCCTTGGTCTATTGTCACATACTTAAGGTATCTCGAGATTCAGGTTAGAATCTTTCACACAAGTAAATACCCAAACAAACCTTTGAAAAATAGAGCAAACAAGACAAGCAATTGAAAACATCGAAGTGATCTATTCTCTAAGGTAACCCCTTTTGAAAACATTTTGTTTTTTGAATATCCCCAGCAGAGTCGCCAGTTCTGTCGTCCTCGGTTTTTTTTCGTGGGATACGAACTGACTCTTCTTTTATTTTTGAGTTTGTGAAAATCAGAGAGTCGCCACCGACTTTTATTTTATCCAATTAAGGAAAGGTTTATAAAAGAAATAGAAAAATACCTTTAAGAGATTTTGGGTTCGGGGGTAAGTTATATAAAGGGAAGGTATTAGCACCCCTTTGTATCCATGGTTATCCATGGGCTCTTAATTGCTTAGCTCACTTGTTTGAATCATTTGTCTTGCTTTGAAATTCTTGTATGTGGTTTTAAATACCTTTGTAAATTAACTTCATAATGATCCTTGTGCGGATGTATACAAAGTGTTCTATCTTTCGAAATATATTTTGAAAAAAAGATTTTTTAACTTCGTAATGATCCTTGTTTGGATATATACAAAGTGTTATCTTTTTGAAAGTTTTGTTTTGGAAAAACAGTGATATGTGAAACATTTGTTGTTTTGTTTGATTTTGAGCAAGCAATTAGGAGATCTACCCTAAATTTATAAGGTCCTTTCCTATTTTCTTTTAGAAAATTTTCTTTGACTGGATACAGAAAGAAATTGTTTGAATTGTATTTGAAACAGTAGAATTGATTTTGAAAAGAGTAATAAAGGGATTACCCTAAGAGGTGCAAGTGTGATTGTGTTTTATTTTCAGATATTTTTTTGTCTTTGAAATCAGTGATCTAACGCTTCAGTTATTATCTTTGACATACACGCAGTTTTATATGTACAGAATTTTAAAGTGCGGGAATGTAAAATGCGGAAAATAAATCTACGCTATTACATCGATTGTGCGAGAAATGTAAACTACGCTATTTACATAAATTTGACAACCTATACACTTATCTATGAATTTAAATTGCAATAAGATAAAAGGAGAGTATTTTTTTTTGGATTTTTGGATGGTTGATTTTAATTAAAATTAGTGCATAATTAATTTAATTAAAATGTTAGGAATTAGAAAAAATATTTAAACCTAAGAAATTAAGTCTAAAATATGTCCAAATTGTGTGTCAATTAATTTTAAAATAAAAATAATTTTTTTGGGATTTTTGAAATTTGTTTTGGAGATTATTAAATTAATTAACATACAATTATGCAAATAATTATACACATAATTTAAACTTAAAGAGAAAAATATTATAAATATAAACAAAATTATTTTATAATATATAAACTTAATTTAATGAAAAGAAATATTTTTTTTCTGATTTTTTGATAGGTTAGTAATCAATTAAAGCAATATTTAAAATAATTACTAATTAATTAAACCAAATAAATTATTTTCGAAAAAAAATAAAATATTTTTATGTCATAAAATAATTTAAAATTTTATTAACCTAAAATTGAAATTAAAATAATTTTCTGATTTTTAGAACTATTTATTTTAATAATTTTAGAAGCTATATTAAAAAAAGAATTAAAAATATTAAAGGAAAAATCCTGTGCGGTGGCTTATGATAGACTATGGTGGTCTGCGTATGCTGGTGCGTTGGATCAGATTACTAGGAGATCTGATGGCTTTAATTGGAGGTCACATGGTGCACGTGGATAGAGAGGCAGCATTGGATCAGTCAGCATTCAAAAATTCCAGGTGGGACCCACGTGAGCTGACCAGCGAATGAAAAGAAGAGGAAATGCCACGCGAGCGGTCAACAAGTCCTCTTTACTATTCATCATCTTCTTTAATGGTACCTGCGGATTTTGTTACGCATTTTCCTGCAGTTTTACCTGCGGATTTCCACCTTCGAATTTCTGGATTTTTGAAACCTACAAAAAACGCGTGAAACAAAAACAACAATGGCCCAGATTTACTAAACAAGACCTCCTGAATCCAATAGTGATGTTAGTTTTTTCATTTGGCCACGTTAAGTATGAAAATGAAAAGGTTGAAGCTTTGAGCTTCAACCATGGCACACAATGACTCAAGGCTTTAAGCTCACATGTGACACATTAAATCTACTCCATATGATCTCAAAAAGATAACAAAGGCATTAGCTTTCATTTAAACTCGCTTACAATGAAGATATTAAAAGTTGATAATATGCATGAATATGTTACTTTTGAAACATGAGTTCTATGAGCATATAGCCATGAGTAATGATCCCAACTTACTATATTAAGTCCCAGGAGATGATTAGAATGATTAGTTTGTATTGATAATGGTTGGAAACTAGAAAACGAAAATTACAAAGTTTTGAGATTTTTTTGAGAATTTTGTGAATTTCTTAGCTATTCCTTTGATGGATCTTTGTGTGTGTGTTCTTACTGAAGTGTCCTAAGTAATATATAAGCAATAGAGTGCTGCAAACTTAAGCTAAGAAGCTTTGATTGCTTTTGAACTTTTGGTTTTTTTTAATATTAAAAAGTTTGAATTTCTTGTCCATGGCTTCATTTTCTTCATCCCTCTTGCTATAGGCCTGCTACACACCTCTATGCTGCAGAGTTTGGATCAATTTTGATGGCTCATGCTAAGGACAAAAGCCTTGAATCATTATCTTGAACCATTTCTCTTTTAATTTAACTTTAAATGGAATAAAATTAAATTAAAAAAGAAATAAAAATGACATGGGCCTCAAGTTGGTCGTGGGAGCCCTTTAATATCATTAGAAACATGTTTGGATCATGAATACTTGGCCTCTTTTGGAAAAAAAACATTTTTGATCAATGTTGGTTTCATGCATTTTCCCAAAAAATAGCCAACTTCAACAAGGCATATCTCCCTCAATTTTGATCATATGAAGGAGTTCTTGTACTTTTTAGAAACCTCAAGATGTCCTCTACAAGCTACTTTGGAAACGTTTTTGCATTTGGAGAAGTTATCTTGATGTTATGGCCTTTGACAAAAAACCACTTTTTGTTGACTTTGAAAATGACCTGTAATGTCCTGGCTCATATTTTTCAAATGGTGAATCCAATGACCATGGGATCAATTTCATTTGAAAGATAATTGAATTTCCTTCAAAACAAGCTTTGGTTGGAATTTTTTGAATGAACGAGGAGAGACTTATGGCCGGTCAAAGTTCAGTTGACTTTTTAGGAGAAAACCCTAATTTTGAAACTTAGGGTTTTGTTGATTTCTGATCTTTTCTCGATGAATTATGATCAACCATTGATCAAATGATGAATCTTTTGACAAAATATGGATGTTGACAAAAAATTTCATTTTTGACTGTCTGTTGACTTTTCAGTCAAACTGGTCGTCTGTTGACCGTTTGAGCTGTTGACTGTGCGTCTGAGCGAATCGAAGTTTGAAAATTTTTCTGGGGGTACTTTGAGACATATGGAGATCCATGAAATCCATTTGAGGTCTCTAAAAACTTGTTCTCCTGAAAAAAACAAAAACCCTAGTTAGGGACTGTTTGTGTAGGAGATAGTTAAGCGTACCTGATTTTTGTGCAGTGTTGAGTCTCTGTTGATCATGTGATTATCAGAAGACTTCTAGAACAAAAATCTTGAAATTTTGAAATTCAAAAGATTGATTTGAATGATGGTACAAACACGGAGAATTTTGCTGTCAACGGGTTTGACTGTTAACTGGCTGTCCGGGCATTAACGTAACAGTTAAAGTGTAAACTTAACAATTAAAGTTAATTTTTCTTTTTTTTGTTTTTTTTGTTGTGTTAATGGTGAAAATTTATTTACATGAGTTGTTAGAAAAACACAAACATAATAAATAAATAAAATATACCGTACGCGAACGAAATTACCGATAATAATCTTGAAAAATATTTAATGCACAGAAAAAATAAATATTTAACTAGCAATAAACACACATAATATTATCTTGATAATTAAACTACAGTACGACAGATAAAATGACATTTAATACTGACAGTACAAATATTACATAATATAACGAACAGTACGACAAATAAAATGAACGGTACATTATTTGAAAGCGAAAGATACGACAAACTTTAAAAATGACGATTAAAAACCCATGCTATAAATAACAGCATATAGATCCACGGGAGTGTAAACATTCCAGGTCCGCATTTTTCAGGACTATGCAGACAGAAAAAGGACATGATCACCACCAAAACAGTGATGACCATAAGAAAAAACGTATCCATCCACTTTGCCATTTTTGCCGGAGAAGAAGAGAAAATAATTATGAGGTACAAATTTGGGAAATGAGTGAAATTTGATGTGAGAATTTATGGAGAAAATGAGGGGTATTTATAGAGTGAAAAGAATGATAGAGACGTTGGGGAATGAAGTGGTATCGTACAAAAAAGGAAAACTTGAGTGGTAGTAGGATTTGAAAGAAAGTGTATGGTAGGGTTTGAAAAGAAAGATGTATGGAATAAAGTTAGGATTTGATTTGAAAGAAAGAGATTTGAAAAGAAAGGAAAAGATTTGAAAATAATATAGTATAGTACAAAAATTAGTGGGAAACAAAACCAATAATAAATTAATTGTTACCAGTACAGTCTGAACCCCCGGACTTTGCGCCTGCAAAAATTTAATTCTGTACCAATTACGTCAGTATTATTTATCTGCAAATAAATCTCAAATAAACAGCGTGTGTGAAGTGAAAAACAGTACTTGGCGTTTGTGTAAGAATAAATTCAACAGCGAACCAAAATATCGTATAAGAAATATTCTAAAAACCGAGTATTCATAAAATCAGGATATTTATGAAATAAAATCCAAGATTATATGAAACTCCCAATTTTTTAGACAGAAGTCTGCTGCCTTCTTTCTGAAAAAGGTGCGGGCAAATTTTGGGGTATAACACATGAACATATACTTTAAAGAAAATTCCCCTAATAATGGAGGTGCGAAATGTCCTATGTATGGAAAGAATACAAATAACATACTAAATACAAATAATTGAACCTGACCCAAGCAATGCTTGAGGAAATCGTCCTCAGAGGAACCTAAATAAAATCTTTCATAAGGGACTCAACTAAAGTCTCGCCTAAGGGATTCAACTAAATTATCGCCTGATGGACTCAAGTAAAGTCTTGCCCGAGGGAATTACTATAGTCTCGCCTAAGAGACTAAACTAAAGTCTCACATGAGGGACTAAACTAAATTCTCTCCGGAGGGACTCAACTAAAGTCTCACATGAGGGACGGAAGTGATGACTCGAGTGAGGGACTTAACTAATGTCTCACCTGAGGGACTCAACTAAAGTCTCCCTCAAATGACTCAACTAAAGTCTCACCCAAAGGATTCAACTAAAGTCTTGTATGAGGGACTCAACAAGGTCTCTCTTGAGGACCTCAACTAAGTCTCGTCAGGAGAGTATTAGCCAAATATTCCCCGAGAAAGATCATCTGAAACTTTGAGATCCATGAGCGGGAATAAATGCCTAACGAGGTACCTCAAGAAGGTCAAAAGATGAGTCAGTGCTTAAAACACTTCGGCTTCTACGAACCCTCGTGCTTGAGAGACTATGTAGTAGTATAATTGAGAGAGATTTTGGGAGCAGGGTGAGCGGCATACGCCTAATCATCTATCCTTCCCAAAATTTCCCTTTTATTAGTTTGAGTGCCTTTCGTTTGCTTCCATTGCTTCTTCTCCACATGTATCACCCTCATATTCTCGTTTTTCCATCCATAACGTGCGATCATGTGTGGAGCATATGTTGGATCAACAATCTTACATGGAAAGTCGTGGGACTTAACTACACCTCTTGGATTTTAGGGAATCAACCATCTACTCCTATAGAGGTTGTTATATTCTAGAGAGACATGATTCCTTTAGTTGAAATCCCCGTGAGCTATAAATACATAAGTGCCACAATACTGAAGACATCATAACAAGGAAACTAATAACACAGGAAACACATACACACACACACGCACGCATGCACACGCACAAACACAGTAGCTTCTCAACATATGCGGTCTAGTTTTCAATACCCTAACATTTTTGAAGTCTCTTAGAGTCCTTATCTACTAAGAATTGTCAAGAATTTATACTTTTAAAGAGTACAAATTGTAACGTTTGTATAATAATATTTTGATTATTTAGAATTGTTATTTTAATTTTTTTTGTCATCTATTAGTATTTGAAATTATGGTATCAGATATGTGATGACGAATGAGATGTCACGTCACAAATATCTGTTGATTAAATACTATGGAACACGATGGTAGCAGTAACAAAAAATAGTGCAGAAAGGTAAAAGACACAAGGAATTGTTTACCCAATTTGTAACAACCTTCCAACTCTGGGGGCTACCAAGCCAGGGATGAAATCAATATACGATAGTATTAATTCGAAGTTAAACTCTCCCGTTTACAACTTCTCACTTAATCACTACCCTTCCTATGACTTCTACCTAAGAATCACCTAGGTATGAGGCCCTCCTCAAATCCTTTACAGTCACAATCCATGACAACACCACAAACAATTAAAAGTAGAATACACTCTTCCAAGACCCACAATTCTCAATGCTTAAAAGCTTATGAGAACTGACACAACTCTCCTTGCTTAACAGCTTCGGAGATTAAAACATTCAACACCAACATGTTTGTGAATGAACAAACATGGAACTTACAACCAAAATAAGAATTCCTAGAACCCTATAAATACAAATATCAGTTCCGCTTAAAAATAGGTTTAGGTCAGTCTATTTATAGAATTAGTATTGACTGAATTGGGCCTAAACCCGCAGCAAGGAGGCTGCACAAAGTCTGTTACTTGATCTCCAAGAAAATAGGTTTTCAATCCAATCTTTCCTAAATTGTCTCCAATTATAGAAAGTGTAAAAACCAACAAATATCTCTGATTGAATCGATCTTGGATACACATAAGCTAACTGAATATTCCACAATATTCTGTAGCTAATAAAACGGCTGATACACTTGACAGATCAGCTCTAGCAAATACGATGTCATACCTGCCATGTTGTGACATCTTGTTCGCCATGTTGAAATCTGTATGATATGGCATTTTATTCAACATGTTTCTGCTAGATTGGTTTTACCAGAATGCATGTCAATCTTAGAGAAACTACATTATTTAATTTTTTTTACTATATTTATATTATTTATATATAGATAGAATATGATATGATACTCACGAGAAATTAACATGTCAGCCCCTAAACTAAAAATTCCACCCCCCAATTTTTTTATTCCATTTTTACCCCTAATGAGATACATATAATTTTCGGATGAAATTTCCGGTACCCCTTTAAGATTTCCGGTACTAGTGAATTTTTGATAGGCTATTTAAATTTATGGTATACTGGAAATTTAAAATTTCCGAGTCAGTACCAGAAATTTCAATTTAACTGCAATTTTCGGTATATTTTAATATTAGGTTTTTTCAACGGTTGAGATTTTGCCGACACTTTTGAAGAAATATTGAATAATTTGCTGCCTGATTCTGATAACAGAAGGCTGACAAAGATCGAGTTTCGGGAGGATTGGATTGATACAAATGGAAGAGTGAAATACAACATAATCGAGTTGAACAATGATGAAGATATGAAGGCCATGTGGAAGTCATTTCGCCGTAGGATAACTAAAGGTTCGATCGAGTTAGACATGCAGATCCGAAGATCCATGGACTACATAATAGTGTCTGAAACATCCACAGTCATATGTTAGTACCTAGGTTTTCATGTTTCAGAGTACTGTTTATGTTTGTTGAATGTCATTTGATGTTTGTTAACTATGTTTGTTGTTATTGATGTTATTTTATTTTCTTTACCTAATCGAAACATGTACTAGCAAAAAAGATGATGAAATAAAAAAGGTGTGTGTATAAAATATACAAATAATACAACCATAAAAAAATAAATCTATATAGGCCCTCCACGGGAAACATCAGCTAACCTAGCTAAAATAGTATGAACCTCACCATCAGGGTTCACGAAAGTCATGAGGCTATCCAAGTGAACGACGATGAACTGTAGGCGGTTGTCCTGGTCACCTACGGGAGATGGAGCTGGTGGTGGTAGATCGGAAGAATCTCTAGTACCTGAAGGCCCTAGAACATTAGATGTTGCGGTAGGTGGTATGACCCTAGGGTGTGACACATTGTGGAACCACTCTAGGTATCCATCCTCGCACTGCCAAGGCTCCTGAACCGCAATGGCTAAATCAATGATCTCACGAGGGGTTGATGATGTGACTCTGAAACCATCGATCAATGCCACCAACTGGAGCCTCTGGAATTGGACGTGGAATGCCCTGTATATAACCATACTGGCGTAGACACCTCTCAGGTAAGTGTCTAGCCACATGGCTCTCCTATCTGACATACCCTGAATATAAGGAAGATACATCAAAAGGATGATGAGGGAGGTAATCTGTATACGGTGTCCGGATGACATCATCCAGGGTCAGAGTATCCACCCTCCGCCTGTACTCAATCAAGCCTCCTAGAATGGCCTGTTTGGCCTTCCACCACTTTGCACAAGGGAAACAGCCGCAACACGCTGGATCTTCCGCTCACAGATGTGAGGGAAGTGCTTGTAAATCCAACACTGCATAAATAAAAACCATAAAGCTCAAGTAAATTATAATTAAACACAAAAACCATGTAATAAATTATAATATACTTGTAACAAGCTCAAGTAACTAGCAACATGTCTGGTGTCAGGACGAGATACAACATCAAGCGTCGTGTACATCATCATCAACGCCGCCACTCCCCAAGCCCAACATGGGGTGTCAATGGCGCTAAATAGAGAAAGATAGCGAACATCTATATAAACACGAGACTTGCCTGCAAAAAGAGTACATGCCACTAGATGTAGCATGTATACCCTAGCGGTACCTCTCTACATGCGCAAGCTCCTGATAAATCCTCCTCAACCATGACATCATAAGGTGAAAGCTCCGAGTCTCACCAAACTCACTCACCACCTCCACCTCATCAACCTCTAAACATCCATAACCATGCGGACCTCCGTCGTCTGGTCCCTATAAACTAGTGTGAAAAACGTACCAGCAATTGGAATGTAAAAGAGGGCATCTACATCATCTAAAGTCATTGTCATCTCCCCAAATGGAAGATGGAAGGATGATGTCTCGAGGTGCCACCTCTCAACAAAAACTGATAACAGGGAGGCGTCCAACAACGTCAACGAGCATCCAACAACGTCAACGAGCATCCAACAACGTCAACAAGCATCCAACAAAGTCCATCAGATGGAAATTCTGAACTATCCTTCTCACCTGTTCAGGCATCGAATTCTTAGGGAAGTTCTTCAACTTCGACCCGTGAAAAACGACCTTCAACACTGGACACTCCTGTAAAAAAATAATACAATTAGAAAAAATTAGTATAAATTAAATCGCGTAATAAACATATAAATTAAGCACTTAAACAAGACCAATATTACATACCTCGTCGTGCTATATCCTATAAGTGACATGGTCAGCGTATCCTGTCAACATGGACCTGTCAGAAGGTCCTCCAGGGAAATCTCCATCAATGTGTACTGATGGCTCCATAGATGCACAGGTGGTGGTGTCTATATCCTGAACCACCCTCTCATGACCTGTCCATTCATCAACCACCTAATCTTGAACCACCGTCTCCTGAACCACCGGCTCAACAACTACCTGCTCCATGAGCACCGACACAACACCACCTGTTCCTCAGCCACCTTTCTCCTCAGCCACCGGCTCCTGAAATGTCTGCACCTGAACCACTGGCTCCTAAACTGCAGTGGATGCTTTACCGTTCCAGCGACGAGGTGCGCGGAACCCCACCACTGCGTGCTGCTAAGTCCTCTAAGTCATCAGCAGCTTGAGCAATTGCACCTGCTCTTTCGGTGGCCCGTCCTGCAATAGAATCGTCTCTGCCTCTGGTCCTCACTGCAAAAATTAAAAATATAAGGAAAATATCATCTTTTTTTTTAAAATAGAATTACCAAAAATTTGGAAATTCCAGGTGCACCGGAAATTTCAAAATTTCAGTATGATAATAGGTACCGGAAATTTCAAAATTCCGGTATGATAATTAGTAAATGAAATACCGTAAATTTCAAAATATTCGGAAGAAAATACTGTAAGTTTTGAAATTTCCAGTAGTAAATACCGTAAATTTCGAAATTTTCGGTTGAAAATACTGGAAATTTAACATAAAATACCAGAAACTTGTTTTCGTGAAATATCCGGTACGCCTTTGAAATTTCCGGTATCATTTAAAAATTTGAAAAATCCGGTTGCTTCCATATATTTGTAAAACACAGGTAATAAAAACTAATTGGACATTTTAGTCTTTTCATAGATTTGGGGGGTGCCATGTTTAATTTGAAGGATGGCATGTCAATTCCTCGATACTCACGATTACCCTATCTCTATTCCAAACCCATCGATACGTGGGATCTACTCCTGTTACGAGGGTACATTCACTAGATTTGGATGGTGTAGTTGGCGAGAAGAATATTGACAAGTTGTCGGTTAATTTTGTCTAACTTTAAGCCAGGAAAGTTACCATGACTTAGCCTCATTCTCTCTCTTAATTTTCCTCTCTTTCATTTATATTATTTATTTATTTATTTTCTACCATAAACAACAAAACTTACACTAAAACTACTATGACTTTTCTGCCGAAAAATCGTTGAATCCATTTCCACATGTTTTGTTAGACCTCGTGTTGGGAGTTTGCTGTAAAACATGGACAAGAAGAAGATG
Source organism: Vicia villosa (assembly GCF_029867415.1). NCBI lineage: Eukaryota > Viridiplantae > Streptophyta > Magnoliopsida > Fabales > Fabaceae > Vicia > Vicia villosa. Next base: position 41,054,322 of record NC_081181.1, on the reverse strand, counting down.
AAAATGATACGATGAAAGTTGCAGAAAATAAATTCTAAAGTGTGTGTTTACACCAAGCTATCGAATCCCCTACCAATTTAGGCAATTGGATGCAAATGGGTTAACCGACGAAACCCCTTCAAGATACTTTGGAAACCTTAACATGAATCGCACATTCACATTAAGCATATCGACCAACGATATTTTACTAAATAAAGTTTCCTCATTTATTCTCGTGAACTAACTAGAAAAATAAACATTCACATTAAGCATATCGACCAACGATATTTTACTGAATAAAGTTTCCTCATTTATTCTCGTGAACTAACTAGAAAAATAAAGGAATGACTTATATATGATTTTTGACTCTTGAAATACACTATTATCGCATCCTTTTAAATTTAGACATTATCATTTATAGAGAAATTCATATCACTTGAGTAAAAGAACCAAGGTTCGAACTCATGCTTACATAATAAAGGTCATAACCATTGCACCAAATGAACTAATCGTGACAATGTATTTCACACTACAACACGCGTGGGCTTTAAAAGCGCTTATTTTGGGCTTTAAAAGCGCTTAAAAGCGCTGTGATAGCCAGTGCTGGCGTAGCTAACAAAAGCGCTTCTAAAAGCGCTCTTGTAGACCCCCCCTATGAGAGCGCTTTTTTGGGAAAAGCGCTCTGGTATCCCCCCTATAAAAGCGCTTTTCTGGAAAAAGCGCTCTGGTAGCCCCCCCTATAAGAGCGCTTTTCCAAAAGCGCTTTCGTAGGTTGTGTTTTTTTTTTTTTGTTTTTTATGCTTTTTTTTAATCTTTGGCAGCGCTTTTACTAAGAAGCGCTTTCGTAGGTGGACCTTTAAGAGCGCTTTTTAAAAGCGCTGTTGTTGCTAAATGAGGTATTTTAATGTGCAGCCTGTAATTTAATCCTCCCAGTCGACCTGTAATATTTTCGACCTGTAATATGTTTTCAACCTGTAATATTTTCGACCTGTAATATATTTTCGACGATATATTTTCAGCCATCGGTAGGACAATATATATATACAAATATAATACCATTATAATATCCAAAATTATATATATACATCATTACAACATCAACAATATTATATTTCAGATCGACACAAATCCTACATGAAAAGTTGCTGAATATAAAATTGACACAAATCCTCTTTGATTTCTTCCAACTTAAGTCTCGGGTACGAAGCAGCACGGAATTCGTCAAAGTACTACAAATTAAAACAAAAACATAATATGAATGATTTAGTTAAATGTAATAAATTATATGAAATTATCTTAAGTTATAAATTCATACCGTGAGCGGAATCTCTAATTGATTCGCCTGAAGGATTTCTTTCATAAACCTCAAAACATAGTATCCGCAATCTGAACTGTTTCGCTGTTGCGGACACTACATAGAAAAACAAATAAGATCAAATATCACAATAGTCAAGTAGCATAAATATTATAAGCAAAAATATTATAAGCAAAATTGTGAAAAATAATGTACCTGCACTTTGATCCAAGTAATGTTGTTTGATTTAGTTCGGGATACCTGTGCGTCTCGTTGACTTCGGAACACTTGTATTGATCTAACAAATATATAAAAGCATATGTTTAGATCAATCTCACAAATAATTAAATATATAAATATACACGAATATTTAGAACGATCCCACTTACAAATCAATCATTTCCTTCATAGCCGGATAATTGGTCCAGTCACCATTTACCGAATTCAGATAATACACCACTTCTCTTATAGGGTTGATAGCAAGCAACAACCAGTGTGCTCTATAAATTAAAACAATAGGTTATATGAAAATTTTGCTATACACAAAAGAAACAGAGATTAGATGAACCAAGAATGAGAAACTAACCCTACTGGTCGGGTATTATACGCCCAAAGATGCAAACTTTCTGTATTGCCGGTGGACATGAATCTATCGACTAAGCGTTGTCTAACTGATTCCGGTTCCGAAGCAATTGCCATTCCGCTGCAATGGGCGGAAGACACGAAACGGAATCTGTTTGACAATGGAGTCCCGCGCAAAACTCTGTCATACAACAACCTTAAATAAAAACATAATAAACATTAGATTATTTTCATTGAAATGTGTAAATAAATTGTGGGACTAATTAAATAATATATCGGATGAGTGAATATTACCGGATGTATGAGTGCATATTACCGACGCCTAGTTGTTGATCCGTAAAAATCTCTTCCAAGTCATCAATTCCAATATTTGACATGAATTCAATACCGAAGACACCTTCATCCATATTGATTTCACGTAAAGCACCATCCTTCAAATCGGACATCTCAACAATTGTTCCCAGCGTCGTCCAGTATCGAGGCACAAAAGCACCGCCTTTTTTTGCCGCTGGCTTCGGAGGACCAGTGGGTGGTACACTATGAACTGGCTGCGTCACTTGTTGTGACCCCCGAGCAGATGCCTAAAAATCATATAAGTTAGGTAAAATATAAAATCATGCAGTTTTAGATTCAGATTATATATTAACACTTTAAATGTACCTCTTTTAGTGATGCAACAGACTCCTCCTCCTGTAAAATCCCTTTACCCTTAATTGCGGGTTTTGTAGGAGCAGTCTAAAATTAAAATGTAAAAAATAATTAATAAACGGTGCAGAATTGACATTCGAAAACTAAATGATTCATAATCGTTTTCAATATACCTCATCACTAATGGTAATGAGCTCCGAGGGCCATGCAACAAATGATCCTATTGCATCTCGCAGAAATGTCGTCTCTAAGACCATGTCAGGTACCGGTAGCATCGCATCATGATCTAATACAACATCCACCGATACTTTCAGGTGTCCATCCAGGAGCGGTCTATGGTGAAGTAAATCTCCCAAAGTGTTGTGCACTTTTCCCTTGCCAACTAGGCGATAATTCGGTGACGATAAGTATAGTTGGCAAGATGAAATGCCCTAAACCAATATTAAATATAAAGTCATTATCATTAATAAAATAGAACAATTTGTAAGGAAAAAAATTTATAATTACCTCGGGAAATTTCCTTTGACAGTTGATACTAGCCTTATCACTAGTTTCTTTCACCAATGAAGTGTTGCACTTTTCTCTCATATACATATCTTTATCTCTTTGCAATTCAGAGACTTGTGCTTGCAATTCCTGCAATTTTTGCAACACTTCTTCATTGGTAGGATTTGATCTTCTCCTAGGATGCTTGTAAAAAGAGGTTGGAGTCACACCATGACCTTTACCCCTCACCCGATCGGGATACTCAAGAGCATTTAGTGCTCTACTAAGTACGCTCCTATCATCCTGGTCCTCACCGGTGGATACCGATTGCAACAAGGTCTCCTGTAATTCATTTACATTTCAATAATTATTAGTGGAGATAAAAATCATTTATTTATTAAAAACATTTGATTTAATTAAAGACACAGTGTTATACTTACACATTCAGCATAAACTCTTTGAACATCGGGATCGACAGCTTGATTCTTGCCTACACGAGCTTCCTTCCACAACACATGTACTGGAAGTGAGGTTTCCTCACTTTTTGTCTCCTCTAACTATGCATTGACACAAATAAAATCGTCAAATAAAACACATTTAGACAATTAATTAAAACGCATTTCTATTTACTTACAATTTTTTCCTCTAAGCGTGCATATCCCAAACGCCCTTTTTTGTATGGATACATGGCTTTTGATGCTCTCGCACTATTTGTGGCACTCCTTTTCCGAAAATCTTCATCTCTTTGCTCTACAAACTTAGCCCAATCATTATCATTAATGAACATCTCATACTTTTTTGGACGTCCCGGGGCCTCTACAAGAAAGTTTCCTTCTTTATCCGTAAGATAGCTGTTTGTTAGATAAGCTTTCCACCCTCTATATCTTTTTCCGGCCAAACTAAGAATGAAGTTGTAATACGGTGAACTGACTTTATTTGAAATGTGCGGATAGCAAGAGTTGCCACCGACTTTTATTTTATCCAATTGGGAAAGGCTAAAAGAACAGGAAAAGACCTTTTAAAAAGATTTTGAGTTCGGGGGGTAAGTTATACAAAGGGAAGGTGTAAGGCACCCTTTGCATCCATGGTTTTCCATGGGCTCTTAATTGCTTAGCTCACTTTGTTTTCAAAATGTTTGAATTGTTTGAAAAGATTTTCGAAGAAGAACTTTAGCTTGTAAATAAGCGTAGTCTTTTTGAATTTGAAAAGAGTGGGAAAAGAGTTTTGAACTTAGAGCAAGCAATTAGTAGCAACTACCCTAAATTTGAAAAATCGTTCTTTTAGCTTTTCGGGCGAAGGATCTATCCATACCATGAGAGGGCAGGAAGTCTTTCAATTGGATGTTGAAGGGTCATCGAGTTATCGTTCACCATAAGACTGTCCCATGCCATAAATAGGGCATGTAGTCTAAGGGAAGGATAGAATAGTCATTAATCTTTTTAGGCATCATGCGAGGATACCTTAGCAGTAGGACAATCATCTTTATTTTTCCGAGGCAACATCGAGGGACTAGATGATTTTTATTCTTTAAGGCAACCTTGCTTTAGGTATCCTCGGAATCGAGGGACTTTGCTATTTAATATACTTAGAGGCAACAAGGCAACAAGAAGGCAACAGGCAACAAGAAGGGTTACCCTAAAGGTGTGTGGGTGCACAATCATGTGGTTCAATTCAGTTATTTATCTTATAATTAGTTATCCTAATTCTGTTAAAGGCTTGCACTCCCTAAGATTACTAACCACGCAGTTTAAATTTGCAGAAATTAAAGGCAGAAAATAAATTCCTACGCTATTACAATAAACACCTGCCGGGATGGGGGAATTAAACCAGAAAATAAATAAAAAAGATAAATAATTAATTTAATTTATCTTGAGCCTTTGCTCTTCCTCGAACCTTCGATCCCCTGAATATTTAAAGAAAAATAATAGGGTGAGTGTATGAGGAATCCTTTGACTATTCGAGGCTTCGAGGCAAAAATAAAAGTAAAATAATATTTAAGTAGGAAAAGAATTAAAAACTTAGCTTCTTGATTGGCATGGCGCGTAGTTGAAAGATTTCTGATTAACCCTAAAAGTTTGACATGAAGAAGAGAAGTGTTAGTGCATTTAAGATTCGTTAGCTATGGGTACAAACCCTATTTTATCCCTAAAAGGCAGGTAAATGTGGTTGAGCAAACCCTAAAAGGATTGATATAAAATTAATGAATATCTAAGTGACTAAATAACCCTAATTTTTAATTAATATAAATAATGTTAATATTATATAAAAAGTCGAAATGTCGATTAAATAAATTAAAAGGTTGTGAAAATATAATCTTATAAATAAATAGGTTTAGATAAAATAAGTTTTCCTTTTGAAAAGAATAAATAAATAAATAAAAGAGGAAATATGTAATTAAATAAAAATAAATAAATAAAGTTAGAAAGCTTAGCTGCTATGATCTTGTGTGGTGAGCTTGTGAAGGTCTATGGTGGTCCTGCAAACTGGGGAGTGTTAGATCTGCTTGCTGGAAAATCTAACGGTGATGGCGTGGTGGTGCAGCGTGGACTTCTCTGGGCTACGTGTATGGAATCTGGAGGCATCCAAATTCACAAAATTAATTGTGGCAAGGAAGGATCGAACCAGCTTCCTTTGGGTTTAACACACAAACGCATGGCCATCTGTGCCATTATTCCTGGCTGTTAGTAATATGACAATAAAAATATATATAAAAAAAACAAAAGGTCAATAGAATTAGTGCGCGTGGGGCCCTATCATTGTGCGTGGGCCAATAAGAATTGGAGAGAAGTCTGGACTTGTTGACTGCCCAATCACGCAACGCCGTGTGTGGTCAAGGAGTCAGCGCTCCTATTCATCATCTTCTCCACTTGGAACAAAGCTTCAGCCATGATTTTGCTACCATGTAGCCACGGAACTGCTATGAAATATTTTGTAGCAGAACCTGCACCTTCTTTATAATTACTCAGGAGATGATTAGGATGGTTGTTGGTCCTTGGATTGGTCTGAAACAAGGAATTCACGTTTGCCCTAGTTCTTGTTGTTTTTTACAACTTGGAAACCCTTATGCTCCACCTCCAATTTCGTCCTCCCACCAATGCTGATGGTCTTTTGTATTTATATTGGTCAGAACTAGGGTAAATATTTGAATTAAAAGGCTTGATTGGCAAGAGGAAATTTGGAAAAGATTTGATTGGAAATATGTCCAAATCTTTCTACTTTGGTTCAATTACCCTTCCAATTGATATGCCACGTTTTCTAGACTTTATTTGGGCCTCCATATGACTAAAATAAAAACTCATAATTTATTTCACCTATTTTGTTGTTTTATTTAATTTATTTGGTATTTAAGTGAATAAAAATTCAAATAAAAGCAAATAAATAGCACAAAATTATGTGAATAATTTATGGGTCCCTATTTAGCTTAAAATCATATTTAGAATCCACAATTTAGGCCCAAGGAATCAAAGTACCAAAATTCTCCATTTTGCCTTAGGTGTAATTTGTCAAAATCGCCCAACTTGCGCGAACCATAACTCTCTCAATATTTATCATAAGGAGATGATCTAGGGCTTTTTGGAAAGCCCAAGATGTTCTCTACAAGCCACTCTGGATGCTTTTTTCCATTTGAGGATTTTATCTTGATGATATGGCTCCTGACAAAAAACTGCTTTTTGCGAGCTCCTAGAAGGACCTATAATGCATTGGCTCATATCTCTTATGCGGAAGCATTTCTTGACCTTGGGCCCAACATCAAAGTTGTATAGAATCAAATTTCCTTGAGAATGAGCTTTGGTTGAGAAATTTCTGAGAAAGTATGAGAGAGTTATGGCTGGTCAAAGTTCGGTTGACTCTTACCTAGAAACCCTAATTTAGCAACTTTATACTTTTGTGGATTTTTGACCTTTTCTTGATGAATCAGGATCAACCCTTGATCAAATGATAGATCTAACATTAGGATGTTGATGTTGACCAAAAATCAGGAGTTTTGACTGTGCTTTGACCATAGTTGACTGTTAGGTCAAACTAGTCGACTGGTGACTATTTGATTGATCAATCTTGTGAATCAGAGTTTGAAACTTGGCATGAGTATCCTTTGAGGCATATGAGAGACCATGTGTTCCATTTGAGGCCTTGTAACTTGATTTTACTTTAAAGAGATCAGAACCCTAGTTTGAGGGTTGTTGTTTAGGAGAGTGTACAGTATGTATCTTTGAGCATTTGAAGATCAGATGGGCTGAAATATGAACAAATGTGTTGGGCAAATTTTAGGGTATGACAGCTGCCCCTGTTCAATATTCTTATACCTGAGGATGTAGAGTGGTTTGTGTGCCAGTTGGAATCTGAAGGTAGAAGAGGATTGAACACTAGAATACCTAGGAATTTGCCCTGGCTGAAACAGGGACTTTTGCCAGAGACGGGCTTAAGGATGCCGTCCAGGTGTATGAGACGGGCTTAAAGATGCCATCTGATCTGATAGATACGAAATTCAGAATAAGTCGTACGTTAGACTATATCCGAACTCGAAGTATTGAGAAGTGTTTGTTGGAGATGGGCTTAAATATGCCATCCGGGCGTTTTGATAGGAAATTTATCGGCGATGGGCTTACGGATGCCATCTGGATGTTGGGAATGTGAAGTGAATTAATTGTAGTGACTCTATTGTCATGACTCTATTGTCGTATTGTTGTGACTTGATTGCCGTGACTCCATCGTCGTGACTGCATTGCCATGATTGCTTCTGAAGTGATTTTGTCCGTTGGGATAACTTTCAATCATTAGTTGTACCGTGTGCAAATTCTTCCTGATGCTAACATTCGAAATTATGTAGCAAAATATGTTTAATAATGAATTCATGAGATACAATGCATATGTCCGTCTTGAGTTTTTTTTGAAAAACATTAAAACTGGAGATGTAAAAGCGTGATATTTGTAAAAACGTGATGTTTTGTAAAATGAAATATCAACTCAGCATTTTTGGTAAACCTTAAGGAGTCAGGATACCTTTTGGTGACAGTGTGCTTTTGAACTAACCATGCTTCAGTTAGGACTTTCAAGGGTTGTAACGTGGTTTGGTTCACGGTTTAAGAAACAAAGGATAATGGCTCAAAATTTATTTATACCCATCCCCATCTTCGTGATGTTCTTCGATCCTATGCTCAGTTAACTTTGCGTTTCATCTTTAACAAAGCTTGAAGTGTTAACATTGATATTTGATAGTGGTTGAAGCACCAGAAGTTTATTTGGACAGTCAATCATCCTTCTTTGTAATTCTTTTTGCTTTAGTCGAGGATTTGCAGTGACCTCTTTTTTGTTTGATTTTTGTTATCCCTAACTTTTGCCTGAACTGTTTATTTTGAGGTTACAATCAGCGGGATGTTTTGATTTTTGCTAAGTCTCCTTCATAGTTTTTGACTTAACATCTTTTTTCTTTTTGGTGGATATTGACTGCATGACTTACTGGTTGCGGGGACCCATCATTATTTGTATAAACAACAGCTAGTACAATTGAGTTAACTGAGTAACTATCCTGCCCCCGGTTGTGATTAAGGGTTTAATTTGTATGAGAAAGAAACTTCTACTTCTTAGGCTCAAAGGGGGTTGACGAGGGATTAACATCCTTATATCTCCACTATTTAGGAATTGAAACAATGCCTGTACATCGTCAGCATAGTCTGTTCAAAAGCATACTGTATGAGGTTGCGGTATCGTTTTCGTCATCCTCCCTCAAAAGGCATACAGCTTAGCAGGAGTTGAATAAACACGAAACATATGCAAAGTGAATACACAATTTAAAACGAGTGATAGCGAAATAATTTATTCAAGACAAACATATGCAATGCACTGATGATGATTATTAAAACAGATAATGTCTATCATAATTCGAATGTTTAAACAAACAGAATAGAAATTTGCAAATGAAACTAAAACTAATGATCTAAAAGTTCATCCTTCTAGCCATCCATAGCATTAGCAGTTACATTAGGAGTCTCAGGAGGATCAAACTCAACTTCCTCAGCATCGATCATGTCTTGGATTTTGTTCTTCAATGTCCAGCAGCTATTCGTATCATGACCAGGACTATCGGAGTGATATGCACGCCTCACTTTGGGATTATAGCTACGAGCAGAAGTACTAGGATTCTTAGGGGGATCCTTTAGAGTGATTAACTCTAACTTCAACAGGTGTTGTAATGCTTGAGCTAGTGACATATTGATCTCTGTGAACTGACGCCTAGGCGTGTCTTGCGTGTTTTGACGACTTTTCTGAGGTGCCGGTGTGGAGATCAGAACTGCCCCAACAGATTGGCCATGGTTATCGTTTGAATCTGACCTCCCATTGAAAGGTTTCTTTGCAACACAGGAGGATGTAGTAGCTTGAATCTTACCACTTCGGATGCCATTCTCGACACGTTCCCCAATCAGTATAAGCTCAGTGAATCCAGACGATGAACTTCCCAGCAAATGACTATAGAAGGGGCCAGTCAGTGTATTCATAAACATATCTACCAACTCTCTGTCAGCCAAGGGAGGTTTGACTCTTCCGGCTAGATCTCTCCATTTTTGAGCATACTCCTTGAAACTTTCCTTGGATCCCATAGACATGCTTTGTAGTTGCACGCGAATCGGTGCAAGGTTAGAGTTATATTCGTATTGCTGGTAGAAAGCAACAACCAAATCCTCCCAGGTACGGATGTTGGTACTTTCCAGTTGATAGTACCATTCGAGTTGAGTTCCAGATAAGCTCTCTTGGAAAAAGTGGATCCATAGCTTCTTATCAGCGGTATGAGGTTGAATCTTCCTTACATAAGATCTCAAGTGCAATTTAGGACAAGAGACTCCATCGTATTTCGCAAAAGTTGGAATCTTGAATTTCGGAGGGATGACAACTCCAAAGATGAGTCCTAGTTCCTCAAAATCCAGTCCAGGTACCTTCTGAATTTCCATGGCTTTCATACGTTCCTCCAGCAACTTGTATTTGTCATCAGGATGTTCATCCTCATGGTGATAGTCCTCTTCTTCTTCAGAAGGCTTGGCAGAATCATGGTTACTTTTTGCGTCAGTTTTGATACTAGCATCACCACCTTGCTCATCTTTGTCACTGTCTTCAGAGGCTTCGGCATCCCTGAGTTGTAAGATTGGTCTATGCTTTTTGCCCAGAGTCTTCTTACCCTTCTTCTTACCCTTCATCTTGCCCCTTGGACAAGTTCAGGATCAGATCTTGGAACTGGGCATTCTGAGCTTGAAGGTCTTTGACTGATTGCTCAAGATCCATGTTGCTGAAATAAACAGCGAGGAAGGATGAGAAACCTATCATAACAAAACCTGTTATGCGATGTTATGAATGCGAATGCAATGTTTTCAAGGATCAATAGGACATTTAGTTTGCGACATTTAGACATTGAATCTGTCACAGCTTCATCTGAAGAATTTTGACTTTCGTCTTGGCACGTCCTTCTTTACGAATCAAGCTCACCATATCGAGTGGGTCATCGCCTCTGATTCGGAAACTTCTGAATTTGAAGGTACATGGCTAGAGGAAAATAAATCCTCTTGCCCCTTGATAGGTACCGCGTCTCTGAAATGGAAGGCCTGTGGCGAGAGGAAAGTAAAGCCTCTTGCCCCTAGATAAGAGTCCAGTCCTTGATAAGAGCACCTGAAATTGTGCGCCCTAAATTCCTAAGATCCTTGAAAGGGTTAGTTAAATCATGTTATGCTAATGATTTCATGATGTCATGATGTTATGCAATGCATCAGGCAAAGCGTGAGATGGTTAGGACGAGTGAGTCCCACAAGAAAAAACCTGCAAGAAAACCAAAGGGTTAGTAGCAAGCACAGACAAGTCACACAAGTGTCCTTAGGTTTAAAGGCTTGCGTGAAGTTCGTAGGTAAGTACCCTCCCCACTGAAGTTAAGTTGGTTCAACCTGTCCTAGAATAGTAACCGGGTTCTATGGTGCTCATATCCCTGATCTTTCTCGCGGGCATTGTCTCAACATGGCACTCGATCGGCCAGCCAAAAGCATCCCTAGAGTCCAATCTCAATGAGTGTATCATCGAGTATCAACCGACTTTAGTCAGGAATCCAAAGCCAGCTATCTCGCTACTTCCTATAGGCCAAAGTCAAGTTCAACTAAGGTTCTAAGGGCGAATTAGTGCTTGTGACACCACGCGGTAGCCAAATGTCTCCTCGATCATATTCAAGGGCCATCAGGACAAACCAAAGCGTCGCACTAACGGTGGCCACCAGTTCAACCATAACGATACATGTCGTACAGCCTCCCTGGTCTCATGCCACATACCTAAGGTACACTAGATCCGGGTGTAGGATCTTTCACACAGCAGAATACCCAAAACAGCCTTTAAAGATAAAGCAAACAAGTCAAACAAATTTAAAGTGATCCTAGCTCTAAGGTAACCCCTCTTTTATTCGAAAGCATCCCCAGCAGAGTCGCCAGTTCTGTAATACGGTGAACTGACTTTATTTGAAATGTGCGGATAGCAAGAGTCGCCACCGACTTTTATTTTATCCAATTGGGAAAGGCTAAAAGAACAGGAAAAGACCTTTTAAAAAGACTGAGTTCGGGGGGTAAGTTATACAAAGGGAAGGTGTAAGGCACCCTTTGCATCCATGGTTTTCCATGGGCTCTTAATTGCTTAGCTCACTTTGTTTTCAAAATGTTTGAATTGTTTGAAAAGATTTTCGAAGAAGAACTTTAGCTTGTAAATAAGCGTAGTCTTTTTGAATTTGAAAAGAGTGGGAAAAGAGTTTTGAACTTAGAGCAAGCAATTAGTAGCAACTACCCTAAGTTTGAAAAATCGTTCTTTTAGCTTTTCGGGCGAAAGGATCTATCCATACCATGAGAGGGCAGGAAGTCTTTCAATTGGATGTTGAAGGGTCATCGAGTTATCGTTCACCATAAGACTGTCCCATGCCATAAAGAGGGCAGGTAGTCTAAGGGAAGGATAGAATAGTCATTAATCTTTTTAGGCATCATGCGAGAATACCTTAGCAGTTGGACAATCATCTTTATTTTTCCGAGGCAACATCGAGGGACTAGATGATTTTTATTCTTTAAGGCAACCTTGCTTTAGGTATCCTCGGAATCGAGGGACTTTGACTATTTAATATCCTTAGAGGCAACAAGGCAACAAGAAGGCAACAGGCAACAAGAAGGGTTACCCTAAAGGTGTGTGGGTGCACAATCATGTGGTTCAATTCAGTTATTTATCTTATAATTAGTTATCCTAATTCTGTTAAAGGCTTGCATTCCCTAAGATTACTAACCACGCAGTTTAAATTTGCAGAAATTAAAGGCAGAAAATAAATTCCTACGCTATTACAATAAACACCTGCCGGGATGGGGGAATTAAACCAGAAAATAAATAAAAAAGATAAATAATTAATTCAATTTATCTTGAGCCTTTGCTCTTCCTCGAACCTTCGATCCCCTGAAAATTTAAAGAAAAATAATAGGGTGAGTGTATGAGGAATCCTTTGACTATTCGAGGCTTCGAGGCAAAAATAAAAGTAAAATAATATTTAAGTAGGAAAAGAATTAAAAACTTAGCTTCTTGATTGGCATGGCGCGTAGTTGAAAGATTTCTGATTAACCCTAAAAGTTTGACATGAAGAAGAGAAGTGTTAGTGCATTTAAGATTCGTTAGCTATGGGTACAAACCCTATTTTATCCCTAAAAGGCAGGTAAATGTGGTTGAGCAAACCCTAAAAGGATTGATATAAAATTAATGAATATCTAAGTGACTAAATAACCCTAATTTTTAATTAATATAAATAATGTTAATATTATATGAAAAGTCGAAATGTCGATTAAATAAATTAAAAGGTTGTGAAAATATAATCTTATAAATAAATAGGTTTAGATAAAATAAGTTTTCCTTTTGAAAAGAATAAATAAATAAATAAAAGAGGAAATATGTAATTAAATAAAAATAAATAAATAAAGTTAGAAAGCTTAGCTGCTATGATCTTGTGTGGTGAGCTTGTGAAGGTCTATGGTGGTCCTGCAAACTGGGGAGTGTTAGATCTGCTTGCTGGAAAATCTAACGGTGATGGCGTGGTGGTGCAGCGTGGACTTCTCTGGGCTACGTGTATGGAATCTGGAGGCATCCAAATTCACAAAATTAATTGTGGCAAGGAAGGATCGAACCAGCTTCCTTTGGGTTTAACACACAAACGCATGGCCATCTGTGCCATTATTCCTGGCTGTTAGTAATATGACAATAAAAATATATATAAAAAAACAAAAGGTCAATAGAATTAGTGCGCGTGGGGCCCTATCATTGTGCGTGGGCCAATAAGAATTGGAGAGAAGTCTGGACTTGTTGACTGCCCAATCACGCAACGCCGTGTGTGATCAAGGAGTCAGCGCTCCTATTCATCATCTTCTCCACTTGGAACAAAGCTTCAGCCATGATTTTGCTACCATGTAGCCACGGAACTGCTATGAAATATTTTGTAGCAGAACCTGCACCTTCTTTATAATTACTCAGGAGATGATTAGGATGGTTGTTGGTCCTTGGATTGGTCTGAAACAAGGAATTCCCGTTTGCCCTAGTTCTTGTTGTTTTTTACAACTTGGAAACCCTTATGCTCCACCTCCAATTTCGTCCTCCCACCAATGCTGATGGTCTTTTGTATTTATATTGGTCAGAACTAGGGTAAATATCTGAATTAAAAGGCTTGATTGGCAAGAGGAAATTTGGAAAAGATTTGATTGGAAATATGTCCAAATCTTTCTACTTTGGTTCAATTACCCTTCCAATTGATATGCCACGTTTTCTAGACTTTATTTGGGCCTCCATATGACTAAAATAAAAACTCATAATTTATTTCACCTATTTTGTTGTTTTATTTAATTTATTTGGTATTTAAGTGAATAAAAATTCAAATAAAAGCAAATAAATAGCACAAAATTATGTGAATAATTTTATGGGTCCCTATGTAGCTTAAAATCATATTTAGAATCCACAATTTAGGCCCAAGGAATCAAAGTACCAAAATTCTCCATTTTGCCTTAGGTGTAATTTGTCAAAATCGCCCAACTTGCGCAAACCATAACTCTCTCAATATTTATCATATGGAGATGATCTAGGGCTTTTTGGAAAGCCCAATATGTTCTCTACAAGCCACTTTGGAAGCTTTTTTCAATTTGAGGATTTTATCTTGATGATATGGCTCCTGACAAAAAACTGCTTTTTGCGAGCTCCTAGAAGGACCTGTAATGCATTGGCTCATATCTCTTATGCGGAAGCATTTCTTGACCTTGGGCCCAACATCAAAGTTGTAGAGAATCAAATTTCATTGAGAATGAGCTTTGGTTGAGAAATTTCTGAGAAAGTATGAGAGAGTTATGGCTGGTCAAAGTTCGGTTGACTCTTACCTAAAAACCCTAATTTAGCAACTTTGTACTTTTGTGGATTTTTGACCTTTTCTTGATGAATCATGATCAACCCTTGATCAAATGATAGATCTAACATTAGGATGTTGATGTTGACAAAAAATCAGAAGTTTTGACTGTGCTTTGACCATAGTTGACTGTTAGGTCAAACTAGTCGACTGGTGACTATTTGATTGATCAATCTTGTGAATCAGAGTTTGAAACTTGGCATGAGTATCCTTTGAGGCATATGAGAGACCATGTGTTCCATTTGAGGCCTTGTAACTTGATTTTACTTTAAAGAGATCAGAACCCTAGTTTGAGGGTTGTTGTTTAGGAGAGTGTACAGTATGTATCTTTGAGCATTTGAAGATCAGATGGGCTGAAAAATGAACAAGTGTGTTGGGCAAATTTTAGGGTATGACAGAAGCGTTTACGCTCATCTGGTATGGTAAAAGACCTCTGCAAACAAACATACGCATAGAGTGTGTTAGTATAAGTAATTTAATCAAATTATCGTCAAGATAATAACAACAACCATATATGATACCTTAAGCTCGTCCCAAATCATGTCTTTTTTCACGTCCAACTCTTTGCTTTTCAGATTCCATTTAGCTACGGATACTGGAATATGCAAACAAACAAGTGTACCAATATAGCTTGTTAACTTTGCAGAATTAGGACCAATTGGTTGGTTATCAGAATTCCATTCCAAATTATATATCAATCCTTGGTCTCTATGTCGAATGATTCCCTTCATAAGGGACACACCTCGTGCAACTTCTTTTGATGATGTATCCGGAGCATCTATATCTTGTGAGTTTTCTTGTGGGTTCTCTTGTGGGTTTTCTTGTGGGTTCTCCTGTGGGTTTTCTTGATTACTAGCCATTGAACCTGTATAAAACAAACTAAAGCACATTAGTACACTATTAATAAGCTAACAATCTATACAAGTCAAATGGAAGTCAAACCATGCATGTACAAGTAAATCGGAATCGAAATCGGTGAAATCAGAATAAGCAACAAAAAAAGAAAGTTGTCGGAATTGAACGAAATTTACATGGCTATGGTAAAACGTCCTCACGGACTCAAAAATGAAGTCGATTTTCCAAAATTCAGACCCTAAGCCCGACTTTTGATCACGGGCAGAACCAAAACCGATAAAAAAACTGTCCCGAAATGTAAAGATAAGTGAATGAGCAGCTCCGGAATTGTCAAAATAGTATAGTTACATGTAAAGAAGTCGACAAACGGATACATGGTTCAAAAGTTATGTACAAAACGAAAATATGCACCAAAATTGAATAAGTATTGTAACAATCGGAATACAAATTGAAAAAACTATACAAATTGAATATATAACATTAGTCGGAATATGTATACTATTACCTTTTTCACTAACGTCTTTTTCTTTTCTTGGTAGGATTGTGTGCTACGCGTCTCTTAACAACGCGGACGGTTGGATTGATCCAAATACCCTCATTATGATCATTTCTAGTACAAGATTCGTTCTCATGTTGATCGTTTCTTGTACAAGATTCAATGCCAACACCAATATCACCTTGATCTCCAATGTTTTCATCAACTATTTTGTTTGATAAAAGCACTATAGACCATTTCGTACTTGCCGAATCATTGACATAGAACACTTGTTTAGCTTGAGAGGCTAGAATGAAAGGCTCATCTTTGTACCCCACCCTGTTGAGATCCACTTGCGAAAATCCCGACTTATCCATTTGTATGCCACTATTATTTTCAACCCACTTGCAACCAAATACAGGAATCTGAAACTTTGCGTAATCAAACACCAAAATGCGCTCGATAACCCCAAAATATGACAAATTTGCAAATTTCGGATTTAAGTCATTCGCACTTGATATGTGCATTGCTTCAGCTACCAAGGTAACACCACTATTTTGCATAGTACTTTTATCATCCTGTTCTTTGGTATAAAATGTGTATCCATTAATTGCGTATGCGCTATAAGAAAACACAATTATACTTGGACCATAGGCTAAACATCTCAACCTTTCTGTTACTGAAGCAGGATCTGAACGATACTTTGAATAAATCTGTTCCCTAAACCACGGTATGAAACTTTGATTGTGCTCTCGTACTATCCAGTTCTCATTTCTATTCGGATTTAAATCTCGGAGAACAACCTTGTGCATTTCAACATACGGCTCAACCTCAATCTCATTGTGCAGAACATACAAGTGCGCTTGATCCCGTTCGACCATTGATACTGTCACAACTTTATTTCCAATTAGCCTTTTTCCTTCTTTTTTTTCGACAATATGAGATTTGGGGAGTCCAATTGATTGAACATTTGACAGATATTCAGTACAAAACTCAACCGCTTCTTCAACAACGTATCGTTCGGCAATACAACCCTCCGGTCGACTTCTGTTTTTCACGTACCCTTTTAATATTTTCATATAACGTTCAGCAGGGTACATCCATCTCATATAAGCTGGTCTACATAGTTGTGTCTCTTTCACAAGATGAACGACTAGATGAACCATTATGTCAAAAAACGAGGGAGGAAAATACATTTCAAGATCACATAAAGTAACAACTATCTCTTTTTGCAATGTTGGTAAGATCGCGGGATCGATCACCTTACTGCAAATTGACCTGAAGAAAAAACACAGCTTAGTTATTGCGCTTCTTACTTTTTCTAGCGGAATAGAACGTATACCTATTGGTAAAAAATGTTCCATTATAACATGGCAATCATGCGTCTTCAAACTCTTTAACTTGAGGTCTTTCATGGACACAAGTCTTCTAATATCTGAAGAGTAGCCTTCTGGAACTTTAACTTCACTGAGGAACTTACACAATGTTTTCTTCTCCTTTCTAGATAGAGTGTAAACAGCAGGTGGCAGATATGTTCGTCTTCCTTTCGTCACGGGTCCCAATTCAGTTCTCATCCCCATGTTTACCATGTCATTCCTTATGTTAACGCCATCCTTAGACTTTCCTTGTATATTGAGTAACGTACCTATAACGCTGTCAAATACATTTTTTTCAATATGCATAACATCCAGGAAATGTCTTACGTACAACGACTTCCAATATGGAAGTTCAAATAAAATTGACTTCTTCTTCCACCCACCCTTGACAAGTGAATGTGCAAAAGGCTTGCCAAACTGAGTGCTCACATCTTTCACCTTTTCAAAAATTTGATCACCTGACAAAAAAGGCGGGGCTGTACGATGTTCGGCCTTTCCATTGAATGCTTTTCTCCACCCACGGTAGTGATGATTAGAATTTAAGAATCTACGATGCCCGAGAAAGACATTCTTCTGACAAAGCTCCAATCGTGTCGTATCGGTTTCATCTTCACAAACAGGACACGCTTTTTGACCTTTATTGCTGTACCCGGATAGATTTCCGTATGCTGGAAAATCATTAATTGTTCCAAACAACATGGCCCTCAAGTTGAAACTTTCTTTCCTATACCCATCGTAAACCTCCACACCATTCTCCCACAAAAACTTTAAATCTTCGATTAAGGGTGCCAAGTATACGTCTATGTCATTCCCTGGTTGTTTAGGCCCAGAAATTAGCATAGATAACATCATGTACTTACGCTTCATACATAGCCACGGAGGTAGGTTATAAATCATAAGAATCACAGGCCATGTGCTATGCGAGATACTTTGAATACCATGCGGGTTCATTCCATCAGTAGACAATGACAAGCGAAGGTTTCTTGCTTCTTTTCCAAATTCAGGATATTCACTATTAACTTTCATCCACTGTGGTGAGTCTTCCAGATGTCGCAACTTTCCATCAATAATTCTTTCATCTGCATGCCAAGTCAAGTGTCTTGAATCGGTCTCACTATGATACATGCGTCTAAATCTCGGAATTATAGGAAAATACCATAAGACTTTTGCCGGAGACAACTTTTTCTTATATCGAGGGGCACCGCATTTAGGACACTCATTCAACGCTGCATACTCGTTTCGAAACAAAACGCAATTGTTTGGACATGCATGTATCTTATCATAGCTCATGCCAATAGAGGACAACATCTTTTTGGCTTCATACGTTCGATTTGGAAGAACATTATCCTTTGGTAGCATATCTTTCATAAGAGCTAATAACTCTGTGAAACTTTTATCCGACCATCTGTTGTCCGCCTTTAAGTTGTACAACTTTAACACTGCAGACAATCTTGTGAATTTTGAACAACCATCATACAACGGTTTCTCTACATCGCTTACCAACCTCTCGAACATTTTGGGACAATCCTCAAGATCTTCTTCAAGCGCTTCTGCAATTTCTTCGACTCGATCGTAATCGTATGTGTCTGTGCAATCGTCGTTTGAAGAATACTTCGTATTACACCTCGACTCAACATTCCTGTTACTTTTTTCACCATGCAAACTCCAAACTGTATAACTTCTATCAATTCCAAACCGTAGTAAATGCGATGCCATCTGTTTCCCGTCAACCTTATCCCCATAACAGCAACCCAAGCAAGGACACGTCATTCGAATCGGGTCTTCGAAGTGCGCAACCGCATACTTAACGAATTCCCTAACCCCTTTCTCGTATTCTTTCGACAATCGGTTTGAATTCATCCATGTCTTATCCATGTCTTAATTAAGCTAAACAAAAACGGTCAAACTTTCACTCTTCACAAGTAACCCCTATGGCGAATTCAATACACAAAGTTAGTAAGTTCATCACTTAATATTATTGACATCAAGAATATTCCACATGTCGGAATAATGAGTATTACTTAATATAATCTAAAAGTTACAAAGTTAGTAAGTTCATCACTTAAAAATCAGAGAATATTCCACATGTCGGAATAATGAGTATTACACTCATGTCTTAATTAATTAAGCTAAACAAAAACAACTAATTATTAAGGAACAAAACGGTATAATGCGTTTCTGTCAAAACGCAAAGGATACACGGACTGAATCAGAAGCAATAAAACGCAACATATTACTTTGGCGAGAGAGAACAATTAATTACCTGTATAGTAGTAAGCAACTTCTAGACCCACACAATGTAAGATTCTTGAATGAGATCAAACTTTCACTCTTCACAAGTAACCCCTATCTAGCAAATATATTCCTAAAAAATATAAAATAAAAAACTTAATTGAAGAGTATAAAAATGAGGCCATAATCCATAGCTTAAAAAAATCAGCATTGTATCATTATGTCAAATGCATTCAAATTCAAGTAAACTCACAAACTAACACAATTTTCAAACCAAAAATGAAACAAGATGCAAGAAGTCACATTGTACCATGAGAAATTGGGTTCAAAACAAGTTCTAAATCCCTAAACCAACATCCCGGACAACCATGATATATGTATAAATTGGCTCTCAAGATTCACTTCAAACAAGTTTAAGATGAAAGAAAGTAAACTCAACCATAGCCAAAAGATCTATCGATCAACCAAAATCATGCATATTCAAATATCAAAGCTCAACGATGTCTTTAGAATCAAAATCAAATAATATCAATACAAAATATGACTTAATTCCACTTCAAAATATGAGATCAATTCCAACCACCTTTGAATCAATTAACTTTATATTTAATTCATATTTCGATCAAATACATTTTCAAGTTTTAAATATACGAAAATGAATAGAGTAATCATGATTTAAGAAATGAGACCCACTTTAACTTTATATTTTAAAAAAAAGGAAGTATTAGTTAATGTTAATTAACATTAGTATTGGATTATCTGATCTGATGTTACTTTTAGTTTTTGGGACAAGGATAGTAATTAGAGGACTCATACTTTTCCATCTAGTCTATTATCACTTTCCAAATTTTCTTTCTCCATAAGATAAATTTTGTGTTATAATATCATGTTATAATACATATAATCTATCATAAGTTTTATGATGATTTTGAACGATCTCAACTCAGATCCAAGAACTCAGTATAAGGATGAATTCCGATTAGATGAGTCACCTAACAAAATTAATTGTTGAATGATTATGCCTTTTCACTGGCAATCATAATACGCTTTATTTAACTACTGCAACCAAAGAACTTCATAAGCTACTGTTATTGGGTTCAATCAGCCTTTAAAAGAAAGAAGGACTTTGAGATTTAATCACTAATTACTTTGTTATCAAAGAAGGTGAGATCTGACTTTGAGTAGTTGCATAGCTAGATTAAGAACCATGGCTCATAGATTAAAAAAAACATTTACAGGTTACAATATACATATAGTAAATCCATATGTTAATGTACTCATCATTTTAACAGCATCATTTTAATGTCGAATCATAATATTTTTCATGAGATATGATTTCACTCAAATTATTAGCATTGAAAAAACTAATTAAAGAATCTGCTGCAATGGAATTCATAACATATATAAAGCTCAAGGAGTGCAAGGAGTTTGAAGTATAGAAACAAATTCATGGTAATGGTTTGTTCTTTTGCAGCTAACCCCCTATCAAGTAAGAAAATGTTCTGGTTATTGTTAAACAATCTGAGCAAACATGAATTCAAACATACAGAGCAGCACCAAATTAAACAATCTGAACAAACATGAAAACAAACATGCAGAGCAGCACCAACTTAAACAATCAAAGCGAAAATAGTGAAAAGATGAGAGAAGATTTACCTCAGAATGAACTCAAAGTTGTTGTTGGTGAGAGGACTTGTAGTCGCCGCGGTTTCCCTCTTTGAACTCCACGAAGCGAAATCGAGCAAGGTGAGATTTCTGTACGAGTTGCAATTTTCCAATTCAGAAGAAATTAGGGTTACAAAAATGGGGCTAGGGTTCTTTCGTAAGTTGAATGGAGGATTTTCGTGGAGGTTATAACAAGGGGGCTAGGGTTCTTTAATTTGCAGAGATTGGATTTTCGTTGAGAGAAAGAGGGAAGACAACAGTGGAGAAGAGAAAGTGACGAGAGGCAAAACTAATTTCAGTTTATTAATTTCAATTTTAATTAAATTAAGGCAACCAGAGCGCTTTATAAAAGCGCTTTCATATATACCCACTATACCAGCGCTTTTATCCCAAAAGCGTTTTCGTAGACAACCCCCTATAAGAGCGCTTTCAAAAGCGCTTTCATAACCACCCCTATAAGAGCGCTTTTGAGAAGCACTTTCGTACCCCACCCTATAAGAGCGCTTTTTGAAAGCGCTTTCGTACCCCCCTATAAGAGCGCTTTTTGAAAGCGCTTTCGTATCCCCCCCCCTTTAAGAGCGCTTTTTTGCGTGTTTTTTTATTTTGTTTTAAGGGAAACCTATACCAGCGTTTTTTACTAAAAGCGCTTTAGTAGGGGTGCTGCTAAAAGACAAATTTGGCATAGTGTCATTAAATAAATTAAACCGTTATCATTTAATATTTTGAAAATTTAATATTTTGAAAATTTCTTCAACATATGTTGTATGGTCTTGGAAACATCACCGCCAAAAACTGGCGAAGAGTGGGGGATCAAGTGATATTCTCATGCAAATGATTTGATTGTTGGAGTACTTATAAATACTTTCCATCTCTATGGAGAAGTGTTATCTTCAACCACACTTCCTCCTATCATGTCGTAGATCATTGTCCACTACATGAGTTTCATTTTACAATTTGATTAATAAAATAAAAATAAACCATGTGATGAAACAAGCATCAAAATATACTTATCATTTGGAAGCCAATGCTATAATTCAGAGACAAATACATTAAATGGAAAATTAAAATTAAAAACTTGATGTTATAACATCGTTGCATAAACATATTATTCATTCTCATAAATGTGAATCGTGCAAAGTTTAAATCATTATCATTTGAGCCTACAGACGCTCGATCTTCATAGTCTAAAAGCTTTGTATACCCAAACAAAAAAACAAAAGGTAAAATTGCATAAAACAAAACATTATTTGTGACAGTGATTTAGAAACTGTCCTAATTTTAAGCACTTGCAAAATTTAAGAACTTGGTTTCAAAGTGTTTCCAATGTCAATCACAAATCGATACTTGACATCTGCTTTGAGGAGTCGCTCAAATGCGGTGTTAACGTAATCCACAGGAACAATTTCAACTTCAGGTTTCACATTATGTTTAGCAGCAAAATCAACCATCTCTTGAGTCTCCTTCAACCCTCCAATCGCACTTCCACCAACCAACTTTCTCCCTGCCAATCAATGTTACCACCATCAAAACGTTATCGCTTCAAATCAAGCAAGAGTTCTACGAAATTAATTTTTACATACATATATTCTAGCTAGCTTACCCAAAAGTAAAGGAAAGACAGGGATTTCCAAAGGCTTATCCGGTGCACCAACCATTACGAGTTTTCCATGAGACTTCAGTAATCCAATCAAAGGTACGACAGGATGATTCGCGGAAACTGTATCAATGATACCATCTAAAGTACCTGTTGCAGCCTATAAAATTGTTATCATAATTAGTTATAATTAATTTATTACCGTTGCTAAGTTTTTAGTATGATATAATTTGAATATATACCTGCAAATTTTCGGGGTCGCGGCTTATCAGAAATGAGTCAGCTCCCAAGCGTTCTAATGCTTCCTTTTCCTTGTTTGGAGATGTACTAATTACAGTTACATTAGCACCAAAAGCTTTAGCGAATTTCACAGCCATGTGACCGAGTCCACCAAGTCCAACAACACCTATTTTCTGCCCAGGTTTGTCTAGTCCATAATATCTAAGAGGACTATAGACAGTGATACCAGCACAAAGGAGAGGTGCAGCAGAATCAAGAGGTAACTCATCAGGAATGCGAACCACAAAGCGCTCATCTGCAACCATTGAGTCGGAGTAGCCACCGGGTGTGGTTGGTCCACTGGTGGGTGTGTATTTAGGGCAGTAATTCTCAAGATTTTTCTCGCAGTTTTCACAAGCTCGGCATGAATCAACCACAAAGCCAACACCCACTTTGTCTCCAACTTTGAACTTTTCTACTTTGCTTCCCACTTTTGTCACAACACCAACAATCTCATGCCTGTATTTTGGTATATAAGAATAAATCATTTTGAAGTAATGGTATACAAGGTTTTAAAAAATGCTCTGCGGCCGCGAATATGGCTGTGACAAAATAGTATCGGAGCCGTCCGATACTTTTATTCACCGTTTTAAGGATGAGAAAAATAATCATAGACGAAACGCCGTTACAGCCGTGACAAAACAATGATACGCCCGCGAAACACCGTTATAGCCATTTACACACCGTTATTGACAAAAAATTATTCTGAAAGTACAAATTAAATCGCTTTTAAAGGAATCAAAATATTGAACTAAAATTTTGTTTTAATGTAAAAATGAAATCACATTGCTTTTATAGAAATCCTACTCTTTTTTCAAGAAATCTATTTTGTTCAATGTTGTGAGAAATTCACACCACGACCTTATTTATTTGCAACACAACACCTGTATCAACTAAAATGGCGAAAGTCGCAACGCGACCGAAATGCAACTGAGGCCGTTTATTAAAACCTTGATGGTATATAAGCATTAAAAAAACATAAACGAAAAATAACTGTAACTAAAATGTAACAGAAGGTGCTAACACCATTGTAAAAAAAAATCACAAATGGAGAGCAGTTTTGACAATGAAATGTCATTATGGATAACATATTTTCATAATCAAAATATGTAAGTATGTATCATTGAAAATTTTCTTTATAATTGCAAAATTTTTAACAAAAATTTTATTTTGCAATAAAAATGGAATCAAATTGTATAGTGCAATGTCATGATTAATTCACATAGAAATAACCATAATCTATAGTGCATGATCATCTCTATCCATTGTTGAGACTATTATTTTCCATTTTAATGCAGAGTAAAAATGACACATAAAAAAGTAGTTACGACTGTGACAAAACATTGTTACAGCCGCAAAACATCATTACAAATGCAAAATGTTGTTATCTCACCTTTTGAGATGCAGTATTTTCAAAATCAAGATATGAAAGTACAAATTTTTGAAAAATATTCTTTATAACTACAAAACTCAGGATTAAAATTTTTTTCATAGTGAAAAATGAAATCAAATTATTATATTCAATGTCATGATTAATTCACACAAAGATCACCATCGTCTTATAGAAGCCATTTTCCGACCACGACATTTGACACATAATTAAAACCTACCCAGGAACAAGTGGATAGGAGGTCATGCCCCATTCATTCTTTGCCATATGGAGATCTGTGTGACATATCCCACAATACAACACTTTGAATGCCACATCCTTATCATTTGTTTCTCTGAATAATAATAACAATAAAAATAATAATAATTAGGTAATGAATGCATGGAATAAAGAGGTGAATGAATGAATGAAAAGATAAGAACCTTCTGGAAAAACTGAAAGGAGAGAGAACGCCAGAAGTATCTGTAGCAGCCCAGCCGAAGGCCTTGTTTGCCATTGTTAACGAAATAGAAGTGAATAATCTTTGTTTCTCCGAGGAACAATGAAACTATATCGATATTGTACATATGTGAGTTCTATAGGGAGCTATTTGTAATGACCATGTCTTGTTTTGTTCTTGTATTGACGTATTTTGCGACGTTATGTATTTAGTGTTTTTCTTTTTTTGGCATATTTCACTATGTTTTAATTTGCTCTCAAATAAATTTTCAAAAATAGTTAACATTTAATTTAAAAGATTATCTCTTTTTCATCTTTTTTTCCTTCTCATACATATTTCAATAAATTATAATTATTTTTTGAGAAAAGAGGATATGCACTGGCAGTGTAAAATATTTTTACACCTGTCAACCAATCACAATCATGTATTCAATTAAAACATAATTTTAATTTAAAAAAATTAATATGATATGGCAAGTATAAGGATTTTGATTGGTTGTATGTATAAAGTTAGTTTACACTATCAACGCACTACCTTTAAACTCTTTTTTTTCTTCTTCTTTTTTTCTTTCTTATACATATTTCAAAAAATAATAAAGATTTAAAAAAAACTGAATAAATAATATGGATTTTTCCTTTTTCCTCTTTTTTTCCTTCTCATACATATTTCAATAAATAATAGGGATTTTCCACTTTTCTTCTTTTTTTCCTTTTCGTACAAATTTCTACAAATAATAGTAACTTTTCCTTTCTTATTCTTTTTTACTTCTTATAAAAAATATAGATAAATAATAATAATTTTCTGTTTAAGATTCACCAAATAATTTATTAATTAAGTGTCCCTTTACATTCATAATATAGTAATAATAATTAATTTATTTATTTATTTTATTATTATTATTATTATTATTATAATAATAGTGATTTTTCCTTTTTTATTCCTTTTACTTCTTATAAAAAATATAAATAAATAATAATAATTTTCTATTTAAGATTCACCAAATAATTTATTAATTAAGTGTCCCTTTCCATTCATAATGTAGTAATAATTATTTATTTAATTATTTATTTATTTAATTATTTATTTAATTATTATTATTATTATTATTATGAGTGGAGATGGTAAAAAATATATATTCTCTCCGTTCTAAATTATAAGACGCTTTTGCCATTTCACGGGAATTAAGAAATACAATCATTATTTTAGTAGAAAATAAAAAAAAAAGTATGATTTAATAAAAGAGGTTTGTTATTTTGACATTAGAATACCTACACACAAAAAGTACATGAAATGATATGAAAATACGGTGTAGTGTCATTTATAAGTGTAAGTTTAGCATTTTTCTTTATAAATATATCCTTCAATAGTTACGTTGGAAACCGAAATTAAAGAATTGTAAGAAGAAAGAGAAATAAAAATGAAAGGGTATATTAGACAAAAAAACCATTTATAATATAAAATGACTTATAATTTGAGACATATATTTTTAACAAAGTAATTTAGATAGTAGTATGTGTATGATGACCAAATGATTAAAATGCATACACATTTTATATGTATAGTGTTTTACTTAGTCGTTGAACTTAGAAAGTTGATAATATTTGTGAAATTGATAAAGTATTATAATAAAAGTGACAAAATGTATGAATTTGGATTTAAATGAAAATACATGAATCAAGATAATCAATTAATTTATTAAAAATTTATTAATATAAAAATTCAATCAAATCCAATTCATCATTAAACCTAAAATATATCTAAACCATATTATTTTTATATTTTTATGGATGTATATTTTTCCATGATATTTGAATGGAAAGTGGCATTTATTTGGAAAATCCAACATAAGATGAAATAAAAGTAATCATTATTATTTATTTGCATTTTTAATTGAAGTAAAAAAGAAAAAATCGTAATTTTTTATTGGGTTAAATATTTCATATCCTTCGATATAAGGAGTTTTGATTTTTCCCTTTAAAAAAACATAGCCTTTATTTTTTTTAATTATTTTAAATATCGCGTTGGCATTTTATTTATTATTATTTTAAGTTTGGAAAAATTAAAAGTTTCAAATTCGTGGAGACAATGAGACTTGAACTCATGTCCTCTTTACTGAATGAAAGAGACGTTACCACTAGGGCCAACAAAGATCACCAAGCACCCAAAAACAGACAAACAATAAAAGCACACAATAATATATAATAATAAAACAGATGAACAAAAATAAGTTTAACACACTTAGGGACTCAACGAAAATAGATGAACCAAAGCAACGAGAAAATTGAGATTAAGCTATTGATTAACTTAACTCGCAAATAAAGAAAGAGTCGCCACCGATCTTTATTATTTCCAAAGGAATGGGAAAAGAGCGAATAAAACCCAAAGAAGTTTTAAAACAAAACTAATAAACAAAGAGAAAAAGGGTACGGGCGTTGGTTACGCAAGAGGAATGTATTAACACCCCTCACATCCATAGTACTCCATGGGAACATTTTCACAAATCTGTTTTAAAATAAAGAGTTGTGTGCAAAAGATTGATCGGATGAGAAAAGAAATTTTTTAGGGTTTTTTATTTATGCTTGGAAAGACGTTCCATCTTCTGCCTACATACCCCTTAAGTGCAATAGGGAAGTCATAGCATTTGTAGTTCTGCTCACAAGGAAAATACGAAGATTTGTTTTGATTGATTTTAAATGAAGAGACATTTTGTCATCTCAAAGGAGAAAACTCAATTGATCAAACATAAACACGAGAACAGATGGATCATTGCATCACAATGAAAGAAGGGCTTCAACTTGGATAGAAATCAACGAGTATGCCACTAGCTCTTTCAAGTGGAAAAGAATCAACACCATATCAATCAATATCATGGGGTTAAGAGAATTACATCTCAGCTATGATGGTTACTCATGTATAATCTTTAAGAAAGTATTTTTAAAGGAAAAGCTAAATGACAAAAGATTTGAGTGAGGTTTGTGTGTTTGTTAGGAGAACAATCTCAAGTGGGTCCCTTAGGAAAGAGATACTTTGAATATTTCCTCCTTTAACTTTTGAAATAGTTTTGATATGCTTAAGTCTCTTAGCATTTATTCAAGAAAAGATTTGACAATCACTTGCCATAATCAAGGTTAATTGCAAAAGAGTTTAAGTTTGAAAATAAGAAGATTTTAAAAAGAGGGAGAAGATTTTGAAATTTAAGAAGGTGGGCAAGAGATGAAGGGACTATCCTAATGCACAAAGTAAATGCTAAGGAATAGAAAGATCTAACCAAGAAGAGTTCAAACAAATTAACACAAGGATTCCCTTCCTTTGGATTAACTTCAAATCATAACTTCAGATGAACCTAAACACTTGAGAAGATGAATAACCAAAGTCATAAGTTCAAAATAACAATCCAATCAAGCATGTATCAGATAAAAACTTGAACTTGTCTCATATGAACTTGCATCAGATGAAATTGTATCAGATGAACTTTCAAAGTTTCAAACCAATCATAACACCTGCATCCAGACAAAACAACCAGACAAACCAAACAACCAACAAATAAAGTTCCAAGGTCTCAAGTACATTGGTATCAGATGAAAAGCTCCAAGTCAAGGTTCTAGTTCTAGGTCCAAAGGTCCAAGTCCTTAAGCAAGAGATAGTAGCCATAGTTCAAAGTCAACAATTAAGTTTTTTTAAGGTTTTACCCTTATTAATATTTTTAAGATAAAAAGAATAAAAATGTCCAAATGGATAAAAGAAAAATAGCATAAACATAAACAAGTAGAATGAAATGTAATGCTAAAGATAAATTTCATAAAGTAAAGGCAAGAATCAAATTGCAAGAATTAAAGGCAAGAGTTAAATTGCATTAAAGTAAAGTTAGTACAATAATATGGTTAATTGTTAGTAAGATGATTAATCAACTGATTCGAGACAATTTAGCACTATGTTAAGCAATTGTATATGTACTTATATAGAAGTAACATCTATGAGCCTGGTTAATAAAATCTACCATATTTGTTAGACGATTAATAGAGATCATTCTCCTAAAACAAATAGCACAAGCCAAAACAAGGTGATCAAGACTAAGTCAAGGAGATGAGATCATTAGATCAATCAAGTCCTTCTTAATATCTTGAGACAAACGTATCACCAACCCAAAGTACTTCACATAATCTTTTGATAGTGGAAAGTAGTTTTGAATTAATGAAAGTTCATCAAGTAGTAATCCAAACCTAATTGAATAAGATGAATCATCGTCATCCAATTGATAAAAAAAAAAAGAAAGAGAAGGAGATGGAGAGATGAGACAAGATCGAGATCAAGCAAAAGATCAAAATCCAAATTGGATCACAACTAGGTCAAACTTCATCAAAATTAATCATCCATTTTTGTGGATTTGGTCTTTTAGACTTATCAACACCCAAGTGTTATTGATATTGATGAACTTATGACCAACTAAGTTGCAATCCAAGGCAATCAACAACCAAATAAGTCATAACATCATTAAATGCAATTAAAACAATTAAAACTATTTTTAATGATTTTTTTAAAACAAAAATAAGAGAGAAAATAGAAAAGTATCAACAAATCATCAAACAAAAATCAAATAAAACCACCATAGGCCATAAACCATCATTAGATCATATACACAAAAAATCAGAATTTTAAATGCATAAAAGCATTTTTAAACTATTTAAAATGCACACAAAAAAGAGAAAATAGATGAAGAATATCAAATATTAAAAATAAAATTTCAAAAAATTAAACCAGACGAAGAAAAATAAAAGAGAATTTTAGAAATTATTTTGGGATTTTTGGAGTTAAAATGGATTTAAAATGAATTTTTAAGATGAAATGAATTAAAATTTAAATCAGAAAAAAGAAAATAAACTATAAAATATGAGGAGAGTGGGATCTGACGTAGCATGATCTAATGGCCAAGAAGCGCGCACTCATGGTTGAATTTAGTATAGAAAAGGCACATAAAAATTTAAATCCAACCAATGAAAACAAAACACCTCAGCCAACTTAGACCACCAAGTTCAAAACTCTGGCTGTCATCTCCGTTTGGCCTTCATCAGAGATTTTGAGTTTGATAACATGAGAGGCTAAGAATTATACCATTGTATTCGTCTCTTCATCCCCATCTCAACCAATGCCACCATTGAAATTTATTCAACCTTAGTGAAGAGAATTTCGGAAAACACGATCAATTTTTAGAAAACCAAAAGTAAAATTAAATGATGAAATCAACTGATAAATAAAAGGTAAGTTAGGAAAGATTCAAGGGACCAATAGCTACACGATGGTATTGAGTTTGCGTTTAAATGATGCTTCTAAGTACCTTGTCCAAGTATGATCAGAAGTGGTGAATGAAGTGACTTGGTTAGGGCATTTCAGAAGGACTCAGAGCTTGATTCTTGTAGCTTTAGCTTCAGAAGATGTCGAAGATGCTAATGGAAATGAGAAATAGCTTTGAAAGTGGCTGAGAATTGAATAGGATTTCTAAAAATTCTGGTGAAATTTTGAAGTTCAGGCAGAGGTTTGAGGGGATTTCAAAGCTTGGAAATGAAGTTTGGTTGATCCTCTATTTATATGGAATAAAATGGAATGTTCAAGCGTGTGAAATCATGATAATTTGATCCAATTTGTGTGAAGAATCAAGTCACAAAGTATGACTTCATGTGCATCAAAACTCAACTAATCCTTGTGTTTTATGACTTAATTTGCTTTATTAAACTTCATTAATCATGTTTAGGTGGAAAACACGTGGTAATTTGGCAAGTAATTGAGTTTTGGTTGATGCAAAATTCTAATAAAGTGAGAAACTTCAGTTCCAAGTAACCAACTTCTAGCTCGTATGACAACTTATACAAGAGGCTTTATGATCCCATTCTTTTTGCATTGTACTCTCTTAATGAAAAAGAACACAATATTCCAAGAAATGTTTCATTTGGATGCTTGTGGAAAAAGAACACAATATTCCACAAAATGATCTATAATGTTTTTCCATCTTTGATGACTTTTCATGCATAATTAGCTCTTGACTTATAAAGAGAAGTTGTTGAGGATGTCAGAGAGAGTCATTTAAAAAAATATAAGAACTCATAAATGTTGAACCATGAAGGAGGTGCACCATTTTGACCATACACTTGATATGTTGACTTTTTAGGTCAAAGTACTTGAGTCAACTTGCAATATTTTGATGTTTTCTTCCAATTCAAGCCATGATGATTAACATATGAAATTCAAATGATTATATCTTGATTTTAATTTGAGGAACACGCAAATAACTTGAAGTGACTTGATGAACAAGACATGAAAATAAACACATTAACCTTTGAAGTTTCTTGAGGAACAAGTCATCAAACTTTGAGATATCTTTGATTCAAATGAGATTGAATGGTGACTGAAAATTTATGCTTTGAGATTATAGTCCATGCTTCAATGAGGTAGCTCTTGAACCTCAATGCTCAACCACACACTATTGACTATGAGGGACCAAAACCCTAGCTGAGGCATAGTGCTTGATGCTTTGATTCAAACTCATCCTAGTAAAGGGAAACAAAAAGAAACACAAACATATTTTGATATTTTGATTAGAGGATAGTGGAATATAAAACTATAAACACAAAAAGCAAAAGATAAACACAAATGGTGCTTGGTGATCCCTGTATAGGTGAGCTCAAGGAGAGAGAAGCAAAATAGGGACCAAGTGTGTGATCTTGATGTAATAAATAGATGCAAATGAAAAGGGATATTAGAGGTAAAAATTAGGGTATGACAGATGCCCCTATTTAAGTTTCTTTTATTCGGAGATATGAATATTGAAATCTTCGTCTTGACGTGATTAAAGCGGCTTAAATACAGAAGGCCCAAATTTTAGCTCTAAGATGTCATGCAATGCTTATGATTTAATAATGTAAAATATGTAACTTCCATAATGGAAATATGAAACTACATGAGAATAAAAAGATAGAACTCTGTTGGAGAAAATGAAACTCCGATAGGGCAAAGAAAACCTTCAGCTCTACTGGGGAGAATGAACCAATAAGAGAAGAAGCGCAAAAGAAAAAATTATACTGATTCATGGATATTAGCACACTACCAAATCAATAGATGAAGGTAGGAAAAAGGACAAGGATTATCACCTCAATGGATGATGATAAGCTACCGACTCAATGGTTGAAGGTAGAAGAAGCCTGAATTACTGGCTCAACAAATGACGATAAACTACCAACTCAATAGTCGTAGGTAGGGAAGATGCAAGAAGTATTGACTCA
Source organism: Vicia villosa (assembly GCF_029867415.1). Taxonomy (NCBI): domain Eukaryota; kingdom Viridiplantae; phylum Streptophyta; class Magnoliopsida; order Fabales; family Fabaceae; genus Vicia; species Vicia villosa. Next base: position 41,022,332 of record NC_081181.1, on the reverse strand, counting down.
AAAGATGACGGTAAAGAAACAAGTAACATAAACTCATAGATGAAGATGAACCTACAAAATTGCATCATAGTGCCAACTCATAGCTGAAGGCATCAATCATAATGATATCGACTCAATGGATTCTAGTAAGATACCAACTCAATAGTTAAAGGTAGAAGATTGTAAAGAATTACTGACTCGATAGATGACAGTAAACTACCAACTCAATAGTCAAAGGTAGAAACTGTGAGAATCACCGTCTAAATGAATGACAATAAAGAAATAAGTAACACAGACTCATGGATGAATGTGGACCTAAAAATCGCAAGCGTTGACAACTCACTGTTGAAGGAAAATAGCAAGAAAAGATACCGACTCATAGATGACGGTAAGCTACCAATTTAATGGTTGAATGTAGAAAACAAAGAGATACTGACTCGTAGATGACGGTAAGCTTCAAGGATGCTTTAAGAAAAATATGGTCAGATTAAACTTCCATAACTCGACTGACCTAACGCTGGACAAGCGTTTGTCTGTCATGTTGGGGATATATTATAGACAAAACTTGCTTATTAAGTAGAAATACTTGTTGGGGAAATGAAGATCCTTTCATTTCCTTTAAAGATATGTACAAATCTTTACTGTGAAAAGGTGCAAAATAAATGCTCGATCTTGCATAGGTTTCCCAAAACAACAGGTTGAGACCAAAGTTCAATCCAAGAATGAATTGGAGAGAAACGGTCAGTATAGACCCGATCTAGTTAGGAAATAACTCACCAGAGTTGTTCCATTCAAATAAATATACTGAACAAGAATGCCGAAATATGATTCTTCCACGATGAATGAACTCATTGAGGAATTTTAAAAGAAACTGGTATATTTTCTACTTAAAGAGACTCTCTAATGGAAAGAAGCATAAAAAAGGAAAATACCATAGAGTTTAATGTACAATGGACGCGAGTGATTGTTTGGTTATTCACAATGGATGAATGGATAAGTGTTTATGCATGCTGTGATGCATATGCTGCAAAAACAAACATATTGATTATATTTGGCACGAGCAGGACGCACTGGGGTACAATCAAGCACATGGCTAAATCAAGCTGTAATGGAGATTGTAACACCCTAATTCCCCAGTTGTTTATTAATGTAAAGTCAGAGTATTTTTTTTCAAATTATAACACACAATTAGGATGTCACACTTCACAAAAACCTAAATCATAAAACAACCTGCTCATTTTAACTAAATAGATACATAACACTTATAGACGGATGAACCAAAGTAAACTTCATAAATATCAAACTTCACATTTTAATACACAGCGGAAAATATTCATATTCATGTTATCAAACATTTTACGTCCAACATAAACAACATGTATTCCATTATAAGCCAACATGGTAACTTCGTTCAACATTACTCAGAATCATCCTTTAGAAATACTTTAACAGTAACTAAGATTCAACTATGAAACAACCAAACATTCATCCCTCCCCATATGTTACATACAGAGCATGACCCGAATCGACGTAAGCAACAGAAGATTAACATCTTCCAAGATACTTCGAAAGCGCACTATTCTCCTTAACCTGCGCGTTACCAACATATGGGTAAGACTCAAACATAAGGGGTGAGATATCAAACCATATAATAGAGTGTATGATAAATAAATATATTAGAATCAGATTATATAAAACTACCACATCACAGTATCAACATCGCAAATCACTTCACTTCACATCATTATATCCAACAAGCAATTCAATTCACAATTCAAGTCACATCACTTCACATCATTCATACGTATGCAAAATAAAATGTGACACTAACATTGCACATGCATGTGGTACCAAAAGGGCTTCAGCCCCCATCACTAAATTGCCAATTAATAGAGGCATCAACAAGGCATAAGCCATCGTCGTATTTTTCCAATCTAGGCCGTCGTGTTTTCCATTCCAGGCCATTGTAAAAATATGCAATGTATGTGACTCGATAAATGCGACATCACATACTCAACAACAATAATCATTCATCGCAAGGCATAAGCATATATAACCATCTTTACCAATAAATAGAGGTAAATCATCATCACAAAACTTCCCTGCAACTTCGCATTATCAACAAAATATAGTAGCATCACGGCATCAATGATATATCGCTAAGGGAATAACAACAACATAATATAATTGCATATCAACAATCAAAACAACATCGTCAGACAATATAAATCAAAGGTACTACAACTTCGCATCATTAAAATATCATAGCAGCATCACAGTATCAACAAACATCGCAAAACGAGACAATAGTCACTATAGAGTCATTCACACATACAATTATATTTTTCCGTTAATTTTCTGCTATTTTCTTCACTTATTCTGCTACATTAATATCAATCCTATTATAAGTCAATTATGCTATTTAATAATTCTCACAGTTGTTTTATTACTAATAACCTTCTGCCACTATTCCACATTTTAGTCTCTACTCACAACAGCTTGAACAATGCACCGTGTCAACAAAATAAAATTACCATCACTCCGCATAATTATTCGGACAATTCGACTAAATCCAGCTAAATAGTTTTCTGCTAGAATTACTAGTATTTTCTACTCCGTACTACTATTTTATTACTACTCTGCTAAACATATTTATATACCATAACTTTATTACATTAATTACTCATGTGTATATCTATATATCTCCAAATCCCAAAGCTACTAATTAATATATTATTAATATACTAACTATTATTGTTATCATACGTATTAATTTTAATCTCATGGAATACTCATATGTACTATAAACTGCAAATGTGAGGTCAAAATTTTCAATTAGTTTCATGTAGTTTGAATATTATTATGTTTATTATCCTGGTGAATCACTATATATTATGAATTAAAGAATTGAAGCAATGGTTCTAAGATGCAACACTACAATAACTATAACACATATATTAAGGTGCCACTCGGCATATATGCTTTACCAAATCAAGTGTGCCACGACACACCCCCTCTTCCCATGGGTGCCGTTCGGTAGCCCTTGTGTGCTCTTTGGTACACCTAAATTTTGTGTGCCATTCGGAACACTTTGTGTGCCCCTCAGCATCGTGTATTTTTACATTGTTTCTTCTGTCTTCAACGCAGTGTACCAAAAGAAATCTCCTTTGATTACCAGTCTCGTTGATCGGTCACCATTTTACACTTAATTTCATCATGAATTCGACACACGATCGTCATGTTTGGTAACACTGTGTTTGTTTTCAAATGTTTTCTTTAAATTTATCTAGTTGTAGTTTATTTGTTTGCAATTTGTTTTTATGCCATTTTCATTGTCAATTAGGTGCTTTCGATCTCGTTTGGTAATGGTTTCAGGTTAGCTTCGGATTGATGAAAGATTGCATGTCTAAGAGGTGCGCAAAAAGGAAGCAAGAAGCAAAAAATGAGTAAAAAGGCAGAGGCTGACACGGTCTGACCGTGTCACCTGACACGGCCGTGTCAGGCCTCCTGAAGAATGTTGCCCAAGACCAGAAGCTGACACGGTCTACCCGTGTCATGTGACACAGCCGTGTCAGATGTGCGGACAGAATTTCGGATTTCTTATGTTTTTACAATTTTAAAGTTTCGGGGGCAATTTGGGTATTCTGGCTGAGATCTGAAAACCTAGAGGGATTAAAAGAGAATTGAGAGACAAGGAGAAGGCACTTTTTGATCGTACAATAGAATTCCAGAGAGGAGAAAGATAGCTTCATCAAGGTTTTTGAAGACGAAGAGATTCAACGGTGGACACCATTGAAGATCAGAGTTCTCCTAATCTTTGTAATGTCTAAACTTTTCAATTTTGGTTTCTTGAATATTATGAGAGGCTAAACCCCCCAATGTCAGGGGGTGTCCCTGATTTGAATTGTAATGACTATGAACTTCGTATTTCTTTAATCAAGTATTCGTATTTTGCAATTTGATTGTTTAATGTTTTTATGCTTTCTTTGTCGGCAAAACAAGGATTGATCTACGGTTAACAACCTGTAGGACTACGGTTGTTAAGGTTTTTAAACAATTAAATCTAATAGTTATCACCTAGGACTAGGGATACCGTAAGGTTATTTGAACATTCTTGATTATTTTACATCTTTGGTTTACAAACCTTTGTTTCTAAGGACTTAGGCAATAGGATTGTAAACCAAAAGGTTTTCACTAAGGACTTAGGAAAACACCCTTAAGAACAAATAGTTGCAGCATATGAACTTGTTAAAGAGATCTTCTTACAGAGTCATTATAAGGCAAATCATACACCTACCTTGGCATTGCCCTAAATTTATATATAAAAGTTCAACTTTGATTTCAGTTTATTTTTATTATTTTCATCATTTTAGCTTATTGTGTTGATCATTTAAAATAACACCCATATGCTCTTTTGTTTAATTGACTTAGTATAATAACTTGTGTTTCCTACGCAATCCTCGTGATCGATACTTGGGGTAAAACCCATTATAACTACACCGGTGAAAATAGTACACTTGCTATTTTACCGATCCAGTTTTTTGCGCCGTTGCCGGGGATTGCCAAAATATAAGTAATTAATAAGTCAATTAAAATTTTGTTGCTCTGCAACTAAAATTTTATTTTTCTGATTTTTTTTATTTTGATTTTTTTTATTTGTTCTCCCAACTAATCATTGTCTAATCTTGTATGCGAGGTAAGGCCTCAGCAGAATTTCTTTTTGACGCAAAACCAAAAAGATCGTTGCGAGCAAGACTTCGTGAAGTTAAGCAACAAAGACTAGCAGCAAAAAAGGGTTCAACCATAGTTTCAGAATCAGAGGAAGAAGAAATACGTTCCATCCCTATCGAGCAGTCAGATTCAGAATCTGAAACTATGGCAGAGGATCCACCACCTCCTCTAGAGAGGCTTTTAGGTGATTATGGAAGGGCTAATGTACCGCTTGGAAGAATGACCATAGTAAATCAACCGGTTAACGTAGCACACTTCCAACTACATCCTTCCACTATCCGACAGTTAGAAAGCAAGCCCTTTGCTGGAAGAATCAACGAAGATGCGAATAAGCATTTACAAAGATTCCTCACCACAACAACATCATTGAAGATAGAAGGCCATTCCGAAGAAGCCAAGAGACTCGTGATGTTCCCATTCACTTTATCCGAAGATGCGAAAGAATGGTTTTACTCACTTCCAGCTGGAAGTATCACAACATGGCAACAGATGGAAACGACTTTTCTTAATGAGTATTTCCCCGCGTCAGTTTTCATTCGAAAAAGATATGATATAGTAAATTTCAAGCAGAAAGAAGGGGAATCGTTGGGAGATGCATATAAAAGGTTCAAGAGGTGTTTGGTTGCGTGTCCTACTCATAATACGGACCCAACCGAGCAAATGCAGACTTTTGTTAATGCTCTACGAGTCCAGACAAAACAGCTTATAGATACTGCTGTCCGTGGCTCAACTAATTTCTCAACAGCCACTGGTATCAAGAGGATCATAGAAGCAATTGCCGCTAATGAGCATATTGAGTTATACGATCGCGCAATGAGTCAACCAGAGGGAAAAATTGATTTGCAGCTTGCTGATCAGGTTGTTAAAAGGGAAGAACAAATTGCGGCTGAAGTGGAAAGAAGATTGAAGAAAATGAATATTGGTGAACAGAAAGTAGCACAAGTTGAGCCAGTCGCCTCAGTTGTATGTGAAATATGTAGTGGATCGCATTTTGCTATGCATTGTGTGGCAACGCAAGAACAAGTGGAACAGATTCATATGTTGAGGCAAAATAATCCATACGCCAATACATATAATCCAGGTTGGAAATATCATCCTAATTTCACATGGAAGGACCAACAAGGAAACTTTCAAAAGCAAGGACCAACCCAATTTCAATCTCCAGCTCAGTCACAACAATATAGACCTCCACAATAATAACTTCCATACCAGCAACAATTTCAACACCACCCACAACAGTTCCAATCTCAAGCACCACAACAATTTCAACAACAGGCACCGAAGAAGGCAGAATGGGAGATAGCTATTGAAAAAATGGCAGCTCAAAACTCTCGATTTCAGGAAGAAACTAGGAACAGCCTGAGGAACACAGGGGCCTCTATCAAAAATCTGGAAATCCAAATGAGTCAGATTGCACAACAAATGACTAACTCTCAACCACAGGGTGCTCTACCTAGTGCTACGGTTACGAATCCCAGAGACAATAATCATGTGAACGCTGTGACTACCAGAAGCAATAAATCCAATGACACACCTGAGAAGAATTCTGATGAAGAAGATATGTTGATTGAAGTGGATGTAGAGATTAAAGAGAATGAGGTTGCAAGTAAAGAGGTCACGGGGGACAAAAGGGTGGTAAAAGAAAAAGTAGTTACACCTAAATCGGCGGTTAAACTTCCTTTCCCAACAAGAAATAAGAAGAAAGAACAACATGAGAAAAATTTTGAGAAGTTCTTGGAGATGTTCAAGAAACTTGAGCTGAACATTCCCTTCTTAGAGGCACTTAAGCAAATGCCAACCTATGCAAGATTCATGAAAGATATTATTTCAAAGAAGCGGACCATCGAGAGTGATCCGATTATTCTAACTGAAACTTGTAGTGCTATTTTGCAGGGCATGAAAATTCCGGTTAAGAAGAGAGATCGAGGTTCAGTAACTATTCTGTGCACCATCGGTGATAGGTCTTTCAAGAAAGCTCTGATTGATTTGGGAGCAAGTGTAAGTCTTATGCCATTATCCATCTACAAAAGATTGTGAATAGGTAAAGTACAAGATACACGAATAACACTTCAGTTTGCTGACCAATCGGTGAAAAGACCGTATGAAGTGGTAGAAGACGCGTTGGTGAAAATCGACAAGTTCGTATTCCCTGTAGATTTTGTTATTCTAGAGATGCCCGAAGATGAAGAGATACCAATCATTTTGGGGAGACCATTTTTAGAGACCGGGAGATGCTTGATCGACATAGAGGAAGGTACAATGACCTTGAAAGTTTATGATGAGGAACTAAAGATTGATGTGCGAAACACCATGAAGTACAAAGATGACATTGCCACAAGTCAACACATTGAGGTAATTGATCAAATTTGTGATGAAGGAAATTCTTTGACAACACAACAGTTACCGTTGGAGAGAGTTTTGAGTTTATCAATCTTTAGAGAAGAGAAGGTAGTTGATGAAAATGATAGTGAAGTTTTAGCCATGATGGAAACAACATCATTTGTCAAAAATCCTCGCCACAACCGATGGGAGGAGCTAAGGCAACCGTTAGTGGAGGGAAGTAAAGATGAACCAAAGAAGGGGGCTGAACTAAAAAAATTACCGGAGAACCTCAAATATGTCTTTTTAGACACTGAGAGTAAATGCCCGGCCATCATAAGTTCTCACCTTGAATTCCTTCAAGAAGATAAACTTGTCAAAGTTCTTAAAAAGCATAAAAGCGCTCTTGGATGGTCCATTGAAGAGTTGAAAGGAATAAGTCCAACAATTTGCATGCACAAAATCCTAATGGAAGATGATCACAAACCGGTTGTCCAACCTCAACGACGACTCAATCCAGCGATGAAGGAAGTGGTTAGAAAGGAGGTGGTAAAACTTTTGGACGCATGGATGATCTATCCAATATCTTACAGTTCATGGGTTAGTCCAGTTCATGTGGTGCCAAAGAAAGGTGGAACTACCGTTGTTAAGAATGAAAAAAATAAGTTGATTCCCACGAGGACAGTTATAGGGTGGAGAGTGTGTATTGACTACCGAAGACTAAATCTGGCGACAAGGAAAGATCACTTCCCGTTGCCTTTCATCGACCAGATGTTAGAAAGGTTAGCGGGTCATGACTATTATTGTTTCCTCGATGGCTACTCGGGGTACAATCAGATAGCTGTTGCACCTGAAGACTAAGAGAAGACCACATTTACATGCCCTTTTGGTATTTTTGCTTACAGAAGAATGCCATTCGGGTTATGTAATGCCCCAGCCACATTTCAAAGATGCATGCAATCTATTTTTTCCGATATGCTTGAGAAGCATATGGAAGTATTCATGGATGACTTCTCGGTTTTTGGTAAGTCTTTTGATAATTGCTTAACTAACCATGCTCTTGTTTTAGAAAGATGCCAAGAGACCAACTTAATCCTCAACTAGGAGAAGTGTCACTTCATGGTGCGTGAAGGTATAATTTTGGGCCACAAAATTTCTCATAAGGGAATAGAAGTTGACCAAGCCAAGATAGAAGTCATAGCAAAATTGCCTCCTCCCATGAATGAAAAAGGTATCCGAAGTTTCTTAGTGTTAGAACAAGATTTGTTTTGATCAATATTCTTAGTTTTGATGATAACAATGTATATGAATTTTGTATGAGATAATGTGGTACTCTAATACTATGCAATTTCCATTTCAGGAATTATATAAAGAGTATGCACAAAATCAGCGCAAGAAGCACTGACTCAGAAGGTTCAACATGCAACATCAGAACATGGTCTGGCAAGGCATCAGAAGATGGTCAAGCAGAATCAGAACATGGGTCTATGGAAGCATCAGAAGAACTTGAGATCAGAAGCAAAAGCACTGAAGTTCTCATGGTATCACGCTCAAAAGCACTTCAAGGTCAGAAGACAAGAAGATGCTCTGCACCAAGTTGTTTGACTCTGATGATATTCAAACGTTGTTCACACAAACATCAGATCAGAAGCAAGTACTAGCTGGCAGGCTACGCTGACTGACAAAAGGAATGTTGAAAGCTATGAAAGGCAATGTCAGTAGACACAGCGAAAGCAAGGCTCGAGGTAGTTGACAAATGAGTGAAACATTAAATGCAATGCTGTACGGATTACGCAAAGCATTAAATGATCCCAACGGTCATCTTCTCAAATGCCTATAAATATGAAGTTCTGATGAGAAGCTAAGTTACGAATTCTGAATACAAGACTCTTATGCAAAAACGCTGAAACGCTGTTCAAATCAAAAGCTCTCTAACTTCATCATCAACCTCACTATATTGTTGTTGTAATACTTTAGTGAGATCAAGCTTAAAATTAAGAGAAAATCATAATTGTGATAATAGCTTTATAAGAAGCATTGTAACTCTCAGAATTTGTTTACATTAAGTTGTAAGAACTAGAGCGATCAGGTTGTTGATCAGTATACTCTAGAAAGTCTTAGAGGGTATCTAAGCAGATTGTTCCTAGAGTGATCAGGTTGTGATCAGTATACTCTAGAAGACTTAGAAGTTGTCTAAGTGGAAAACCATTGTAATCTCGTGTGATTAGTGGATTAAATCCTCAGGTGAGGTAAATCACTCCAAGGGGGTGGACTGGAGTAGTTTAGTTAACAACGAACCAGGATAAAAATCATTGTGCAAATTGTTTTTATCTTACAAGTTTTAAAGCTACACTTATTCAAACCCCCCCTCCCCCCTTTCTAAGTGTTTTTCTATCCTTCACTTAGGGCATGTGGGTTTTTACCGTAGGTTCATAAGAGACTTCTCAAAAATAGCAAAACCTTTAACTACACTTTTAGTTAAGGACAAAGCTTTTATTTTCGATAAAGAATGTGTCGTAGCATTTGACACAATAAAACAAAAACTAGTGTCAGCACCAATTGTTGTAGCCCCAGATTGGTCTCTACCTTTTGAGATCATGTGTGATGCAAGTGATATTGCAGTAGGGGCGGTTCTAGGACAGCGTAGAGAAATATTATTACATGTTATTTACTACGCTAGTCATGTGTTGAACCCTGCACAGATGAACTATGAAACTACTGAAAAGGAGTTGTTAGCGGTTGTTTATGCCTTTGATAAATTCAGGCAATATCTGTTGGGTTCTAGAGTCATTGTTTATACTGACCATGCTGCCTTGAAGTATCTTTTTGCTAAACAGGACTCTAAACCAAGACTGCTAAAGTGGATTTTACTACTTCAAGAGTTTGATGTGGAAATTCGTGACAAGAAAGGGTCTGAAAACACTGTGGCCGATCACTTGTCTCGAATGTCACCTATTGAAGAGACAGAAGATACGTGCCCAATAAAGGACGAGTTCGCAGATGAACATATCCTCGCTGTTATTGGTGTGCCTTGGTTCGCTGACTATGCGAACTATCTGGTAGGTGGTATTATCCCTGATGATTTTGACTATAACCGAAGAAAAAAGTTTTTACATGATTGCAGGTTCTACTTGTGGGATGATCCTTTCTTATACAAGAAGGGACTCGATGGCTTGATTAGAATATGTGTACCCGAGGAGGAACAACGGGATGTGCTAAATGCATGCCATGACTCAGAATATGGATGACATTTCAGTGGTGATAGAACGGCTGCAAAGGTCTTACAATCTGGTTTATATTGGCCCACATTATTCAAATACGTTCAAAGCATTGTGAAAGAATGCGACAGGTGTCAGAGAACGGGGAATATTTCAAAAAGAAATCAGATGCCTCAGAAGGGTATACTTGAAGTGGAATTGTTAGATGTGTGGGGTATTGATTTTATGGGACCTTTTCCACCATCCTTTGGGAAGAACTACATCCTTGTAGCGGTGGACTACGTCTCTAAGTGGGTTGAAGCAGTTGCTCTTCCTACAAATGATGCTAAGGTGGTAGTGAATTTCCTCAAGAACAACATTTTTTCCAGATTCGGTGTACCCAGAACACTCATAAGCGATGAAGGTACTCATTTTTTGAATAAGTTGATGGAGAATCTGCTGAACAAGTATAATGTGAAGCACAAGATTGCAACACCTTACCACCCTCTGACTAGCGGTCAGGTAGAGGTATCGAACAGGCAAATCAAGCAGATTCTCGAAAAGACGGTGAGCGCCTCAAGAAAAGATTGGGCGATGAAGCTAGAAGATGCATTATGGGCATACAGGACTGCATTCAAAACGCCCATAGGCATGTCACCCTATCAGTTGGTTTATGGTAAAGCTTGCCATTTGCCACTCGAGCTTGAGCACAAGGCATTTTGGGCTTCTAAATTCCTTAACTACGATATTGTAAAAGCCGGTGAGTCTCGAATTCTTCAACTACATGAGTTAGAGGAATTTAGAGATCAAGCTTATGAAAATGCAAAGATGTACAAGGAACAAACAAGGAAGTGGCATGATCAAAGAATTATCAAGAAGGACTTTTGGGAAGGACAACTAGTGTTGTTGTTTAATTCGAGGTTGAAGTTGTTTCTTGGAAAATTGAAGTCAAGATGGTCAGGGCCGTTTGTAGTGCACAAGGTATTCCCACATGGTGCGATTGAAATTAAAAACCAAGCCAATGGGGACATATTCAAAGTCAATGGACAGAGGTTGAAGCCCTATTATGCTGGGCAGGAAGCTGGATCAATTGATCATGTGCGTCTCACCTAATGAGGTGGACGTCCGTCGAGCCATGCGACGTTAAACGAAGCGCTCAGTGGGAGGCAACCCACTATTTTTGTTCTTAACAGTTTTCTTTGTTTATTGTTTTTGTTTTGTAGGTTGTTTTTGAAACACGGCTATCAAGGAGTGAAAAGAGCAGAAAATCCAAGAAGGCCAATATTTTCTGAGAACAGTGCCTGACACGGTCTGACCATGTTGGCTGACACGGCCGTGTCACACTGATAAAAAAATTTTGAGGGCCAAAATTCCTTTTCCAGACTCGGACACGGTCTGACCGTGTTGGCTGACACGGCCGTGTCACGCTGCGTATATTTTTTTTTTAGGAACAAAAGTGGTTTTCCAGACTCGGACACGGTCTGACCGTGTTGGCTGACACGCCCGTGTCAGCGAGCCAGATTTTGAAATTTTCTTTTTCCTCTTGCTTGTAGGTCCCGCGCGCCCCACACCTAAACCCTATTTTTTCCTTTCTCTTCCCTCACTTTTCTCCTTCTTCCTCTTTCTTCCTCTTTCTTCTCCCACAAAAAACTCCTCACCTCCATTAAACCTCCAACACAAACCTTCATCCACCTCTCTCTAATTTCGTTTTTTCCCCACACCCACTTCATAAAAAGTGTTCCATTCGTCGTTCTCTATCTACCTACGGTGGCTGTTTTCACTAACTCGCATTTTTAGTTTTTGTGAAATTTTCAGGTGCCCAAAATGCCCCCAAAGGATACTTTCAGAAGAAGACCAACTCAGGATGGATCTTCGAGACCACAAACCCGACCACGGGGGAATGTTGAACCGGCGGCTGAACCTGACAACGGGAATGCTCATGTGATCACATTCATCCACCCCGCTCATGAAGTCCTGTATGCAAAACACAAAGACCGACGGTTAATTCCGAACAGGTATATGTGTCCTTCTACTCTGGCTGAATTAGGGTTATCTGAAGATGTGCATAGGCTGTTGAATAAAATAGAACTGTTAGATTTTATGTTGCGCACGACACCCACTTATGAACGGATAACATTGGAGTTCTTGAGTATAGTGGAGTACGAGGTCCATACGTACTGGGAAGGAAGGCTCCCTATGTGTACCGGTGCAATCACCTTTCAGTTGTTTCAGACGCAACACCGGTTGACTCTAGAAGAATTAGGTGCTATCCTTAGTATACCCGTTGATGGACCGGGTAAATTGCCTGGAGATTTTGTACCAGGAAGGTTTTGGGGTAAGATCACAGGCACTGAATATATCGCTAAAGACGCGAAAGCCTCCCGGATTCACAATCCATGTTTTCGTTATGTGCAAAAATGCTTGGCTTATTCTATGTTTGGCAGGGGTGACAGTCAGGGAGTTATTTCGCAAACTGAACTTTTTCTTATGTCCTCTATGATCTCGGACACTCCGGTTAATGTGGCTGCTTTTGTGGCTGCATATTTAAGCAAAGTGGGAAAAGCGGTTTCTGGTGACTGTAGCAACCTGCCCTAAAATTGAAAGGTTTAGAGTCGCCACCTATTCTACCAAGGCGAATAGGAAACCTTTAATGGTTACGAGATTCAAGGTAAGATACTATATTCGGGTTAAGGGAAGGTGTTAGGCACCCAAAACCCTTTCCTAAAGGTTAACATTGCAAAGATTAGGGTTATGGCAAAAAATAAAGAAATGTGGCAGAAAGTTAATAGGGTTAAAGCTTAATTATGGACATGATTAAGATTTGGAGGAGGGGGACTCGCCTTGTTGCCAAGTGCCTACGTACCTCCTTAGGGAGGATCAGAGTCTACGTAGTTCGGGGACAGGATTGTACGCCTTAGAATTGAATTGAATGTATTTGAATTTGTTTGAAGTGGTTTTGAAATGCGAATGTTTGAAGGTATTTTGAGTTACCTTATCGTAGTTGTGAACATCCAGTGTTGAAACACCGTAGTATCGTGGTTTAGTGTGTTTTGAATGTTTGGGAAGTGTTTTAGGATATGGGCGTACAACCCTGATTTGATTTAGCACTATTAACCGCAACGATCAATAGATTCGATCGCCATAGTTAACAGATTTGAAATTGCATCACTACCAATTTTAATCGATTGATTCGATTATCACTAATAATGAACTGGGATATTTTTAATAATTTTAAATAATTAGTTTGTATCGTTACCCCTCGTAATCGATTGATTCGATTAAAAAGCATAACGAATTGGAAGAAGAAAGATAGAAAGATTAATCATCGCAACTAATAAGATAGTTGCAACCATTTAATCGAATATAATTGAACTGCATTTTAATTAAATAGAATTTTAATTAAAGTTATTGTTGACCATAGCGATTAATCGATTTAATCGGCACGAACAACAAATTGACATTCTAATATAAATATCATATAATAATTTATTTATAAAAGAATAATTATTATACAATTAATATATATTAAAAGGTATTTTAATTAAAACAAAATAAATAATTAAAATTATTTAAGCTAATAGGATTAGATCCAGTGTGGCAGCTTTGAGGGCATATATTATAGGCATCAGATTTGGAGGCGTTAGATTAGGCTAAAGATAGATTGGACGGCTAGATCTGGCAGGTGCGTGGTGAGGCTTATAATATGTAGAGCATGAGATCAGAAGTTAGAAATTCCAGAAAAAATAATAGCAAGGGCCAGGGATCGAACCCTGGACCCTTGAGTGACCAACAAACACGCTTACCAACCCAACCAGCGCGCGCGTGTGTTCAGCATACACAACCAGCACATGATATATAAAACAATAAGAAATGATAAAATCCCTGCGCGCGAAATTCGAATCAACGAATAGCGTGATGCCACGCACTCGTCTTCCCCACTATGTCTGTAAATTCCTGCAGAACCAGCTACGATTTTGCTACAGATTCGCTGCAAGTTTGTTTCGTAGCCTATGCACCAAAAAAATAACGAACACGACATGCCTGTATATAAATGTTTCGCACCTACCTTAAACCCTTCGTTTTCATCATACGAACTCAATCATACCATTACTTTAACCCAATTTTGACCCTACACAAAAACCCCAATTGAAACCCTAAGAGCTCCACACGGCCTCCAATGGCCGTTCGTGTTTAAACCATACAAACCCCAATTAATCCACCCAGAAACATTCAGAACATCAACAATAACCAGAATACGCACTTAAATTTCAAAGAGAACGCATGAATTGTTCTAACCGATCCAAAATTGATAACGACGTACCTTGGCTCGAGGGAGAGTAATCTGGGGGTGCTGATGCTATGCAAGTGTCCACACACGTTCAGAGTACCTCCAAGAAGCTTTTGCAACCTTTGAATCTTGTTGAAACGCTTTAATTCTCTGAAACCGAATTCAAGTTTCTTGGAGAATTTTTGAGTTCTTGAATATGTTTCTTTGGCCAGAATTCCCAACCCCTATTCACTTGGTATATGTTAGGTACTTATAGGCAACGATTTAGGTTAACAAAAACTTCCAAAATCTTTCTTGAATCAAATCTTGCAATATTGAGAAATTTTCTTAAAAATTTGATTTGGAAGCTTTTCTAATTTTGTCCAATATCATACCAATTTTCCCTAATTAATTGTGCACGAAAATATTCCATTATTTTGTCATAATTGTGATTGGAAATAATCAACATGAATCTTTTTACCATAATATATGATTTTTTTCAATTATATCTTTTTAAATCATTTTTTAAATGAAATAAAGAATCAAATAAAAATCAAATAAAAGGTGAAATTCGTGGCACATGGTTTGGATAACTTGTGGATCAAGTTTGAGCTTGAAAAGATAGGCCCACTTGCAAAAAGTTCCATTTTGAACCCCTTTGATTCACATTTTGCCTCCAAAAATTGCTCAACTTTGATCAAGCGTATCTCACTCAATTTTCAAGCTATGAGGGAGTTCTAAGACTTTTTGGAAACCTCAAGATGTCCTCCGTAAGCCACTTTGGAATATATTTTTCATTTGGAGCTTTTATCTTGATCATATCCTCTTTGGGAAAAAACCGCTTTTGGAGGATGCCTGAAAATGACCTGTAATCTTTTGCACTGTATCTCTCAAATGAATCCTTTCTAGCCCTGGCTTGTGAGAGACGAAGTTGTAGAGAATCCAATTTCCTTCAAAATAGGCTTTGAGTGGGTAATTTTTGATGTTCCATGTGAAAGTTATGCCCAGTCAAAGTTGGGTTGACTTTCTCATGAGAAACCCTAATTTGAACCTTTTCGTATTCGTTCATCTCTGAGTTTCTATTAATGGAATCATGATCAATCTTTGATCAAATGATGGCTATGCTTCACATACTTGATGTTTGACCAAAATTGGGAGGCTTTGACTATACTCTGAGTATGGTTGACTTTTAGCTTTGAATCAGTTGACTGTGGATCTTGGGATTGTTTGAGCAAAGCTTTGGAATTGAATCTTGAATTTTGAATCATTGTGAATGGAATATGGAAGGCAAATTTTGGGGTATGACAGCTGCCCCTGTTCAATCTTCTTGAACCTGAAGAGGTAGAAGATGATTGGACACTGAAATGCCCTCAAATTTGCTTGCGTAGGGAAAGAGTTCTGTGGGAGATGGGCTTGTAGATGCCATCTATTTGTTTGACAAGATGCTTGTCCAGAGCATATGCTCTTCATACCAGGATCATATTGATCGTATCTGAGGAGAGAGGGAGTAATGTCTTACATAAGACCACCTGAAGAGGTTCCTGAATAGGGTGTATCAAAGGTTGATGCGAAGAAGCTTAGGCTTTGAAAAATGCTTAGGAAGAATGTCTTGGAGAAGACTAACTGAGGAGTTCTTTAAAAGAACTAAGCGTGTCCTAGAAAAGAATGGATAAACATTTCAAAAAGGCTACCTAGAAAGGCATGATATGTCTTAAATAAGACTCACCTGGAAAGGCTCTTAGATAGGATACAGGATATCTTAAACAAGACTTACCTAGAGAGGTTCCTATAAAGGGAACGATACGTTTTAAACAAAACTACCTAGAGAGGTTCCTATAAAGGGAACGATACGTTTTAAACAAAACTACCTAGAACGATTCCTATACAGGACATGAAACGTTTTAAACAAAACTACCTAGACAGGTTCCTATAAAGGTCGTGGAATGTTTTAAACAAAACTGCCTAGAAAGGTTCCTATAAAGGCTATGATATGTTTTAAACAAAACTACCTAGAAAGGTTCCTATAAAGGACATGATATGTTTTAAACAAAACTACCTAGAAAGGTCATGGGGACGTTTTAAACAAAACTACCTAGAAAGGTTCCTATAAAGGACATGGAGCGTCTTAGACAAGACTACCTAGACAGGTTATGGTACGTCTTAAACAAGACTCACCTGGAAAGGCTCTTAGAAAGGGAACGGTACGTTTTAAACAAAACTATCTAGAAAGATTCCTATAAAGGGAACGAGGTTTTAAACAAAACTATCTAGAAAGATTCCTATAAAGGAAACGATACGTTTTAAACAAAACTACCTATAAAGATTCCTATAAAGGATATGATACGTTTTAAACAAAACAACCTATAAAGGTTCCTATAGAGGGCGCGATATGTTTTAAGCAAAACTACCTAGACAGGTTCCTATAAAGGGCGCGATACGTTTTAAACAAAACTACCTAGACAGGTTCCTATAAAGGACGCGACATGTTTTAAACAAAACTACCTAGAAAGGTTCCTATAAAGGATGCAATATGTTTTAAACAAAACTACCTAGACAGGTTCCTATAAAGGTCGTGGAACGTTTTAAACAAAACTACCTAGAAAGGTTCCTATAAAGGCTATGAAATATTTTAAACAAAACCTACCTAGAAAGGTTCCTATAAAGGTCGCGGAACGTTTTAAACAAAACTACCTAGAAAGGTTCCTATAAAGGATACGAAGCATTTTAAACAAAACTACCTAGAAAGGTTCCTATAAAGGGCATGATATGTTTTAAACAAAACTACCTAGAAAGGTTCCTATGAAGGATATGGCATGTTTTAAACAAAACTACCTAGAAAGGTTCCTATAAAGGGCATGATATGTTTTAAACAAAACTACCTAGAAAGGTTCCTATAAAGGATACGAAGCATTTTAAACAAAACTACCTACAAAGGTTAGGATATGTCTTAAACAAGACTGCTTGGAAAGATTGATAATTGTCTTGGACAAGACTACCTGGAGAGGTAAGAAATTCTTTGATTGCTTCTGGATTGTCTTTGAAGAAAGACCTGGAATGAGGTATTGGAATTGTATCTGTCAAGATTGAATCGTTGATACGATCGTATTTGCGCTGTAATTGGATGATAACATCCTTTTGATTATGAAGTGACCTGAAAAGGCAGCGTTAGTTTTATGCAATGTCATGATGCATGTGTCATGTAATGAGATTCTCAAAATAAATGAGAATTATGCATGTATGCCGATCCCACACTGCGGGACGTAAATAGTACAGGCGTGGGAAGATCAGTTACGCAACAATGCTCCTTGTGTTTGAATTCTTGAAAGATATGCCCCTAGTCAATAGGATTCTTGATTGTAGGTGTTGATTTGAATGTGAAGCGGATGCTTTTCAGAGTGAGTCATGCGTTTCGGTTGCGTCCTGATGGATAGTGATTTGCTGAGTACTTAGGATGAGATGATGCCTTCTATAAGACTTCCTGAAGAGGTCCTTGGAAAGAAATGGGAGATTGTCTTAAATAAGATCGCGCTTTAAACAAAGCTCAAAGGGATGTGTTTGTGCAGAGGGTCAAAATATTCCTATAGAGGATAGAGACTGTTTTTTTTTTGTGGCGTTTTAAACAAAACTTAGGAAAAGATATCTTGAAGAAGATCACCCTAAAAAGGATGGTGAACTGTCTTAGAGAAGACTCTGTACTTTAAACAAAGTTTGACAAGGTTCTTGAAAGCATAAGAGAAGTTTGAATATGTCTTAAAAGACTAACTGAAAAAAATTAAGAGATGTCTTACAAAAGACTACCTAGAAAAGGTTCTTGGAAAGGAATATGTCTTAGAGAAGACTGTTTGAAAGGGTTTGAAAATAGAAAGGATAAGAAGGTGGGTCTTTAAAAGACTGTCTGAAAAAAGGCTCCTAAAAAGGGTGAGAAGTATTTGAACATGTCTTAAAGAAGACTATATGGGCAGATTGAGAAGTATCCTATAAAGGTTCCTGGAAAGGATGTGAGACTGGCATTGACACCATCTGATACTGAGTGACCTTTGCAACGTGCTCCCAGGTGATGGACTTACCCCATGGGCTATTCAGTGTCCTTGAGAGATTCCAATGGATCTTGATTAGATTGCCCCATGTAAATGGGATAATGACGAGTTATGCCATGTGTACACATTAGCCATCCCAGTCATGAGTAAGGGATGTTTCTTCTTTTGACGAGTTTTTAAAGCTACTTCGTCAGTCAGTAGGATTTTTAGCCATTAGCCATGCCCATTGCAACTTCTCCCTGATGTTTAAACATCTGAATCCACATAGACAAGTGTACTTTGTAATGCAATTCATAAGATGCGAATGCATATGTCTGTCTTGAAAGCTTAAAAACACTTTTTTTTGAGTAAAACGAAGTTTTTTTTTTGTAAGAAAGTGATATCAACTCAAAAGTTATAGTAGACCTTAAGGAGTCGGGATACCTTTGGTAACGATATGCTTTCGAACTAACCATGCTTCAGTTAGGACTTTTAAGGGTTGTAACGTGGCCTGGTTCACAGTTTAAAGAAACAAAAGATAGAGGCTCGAAGTTTAATTGTACCCGTCCCCATCTTCGTGATGTTCTCCAGTCCTATGCTCAGTTGACTATGTGTTTAAGCTCCAAAAAGACTTTGGGATATTGATATTTTTGATGGTTCAAAAACCAAAGGTTTATCTGCAAAGGAAGTCATTCTCCTTTTTTGTAATATCTTCCTTTTGTTGAGGGTATGTGGTGACCTCTTTTCGACTTTGTTATCCCTAACTTTTGCCTGAACTGTTCATTTTAAAACTACAGTCAGCGGGATGCCCCAATTTTGCCTAAGTCTCCTTAATAGGTTTTGACTTAGCAGGTCCTTGCATTTCTTTCTCTTTTTTCTTTGTGGATATTGACTGCCGAACTTAATGATGACGGGGAACCATCGGTGATTATGTTCAAAGGAACAACTTGGAATAATTAAGTTAACTGAGCAACTACCCTACCCCAGGTTATGTATTAAGGGTTTTATTTTATATGAAGGAAAACTCCTACTTCTTTAGGCTCAAAGGGGTTGACGAGGGATTAACATCCTTATATCTCCATTATTTTAGGGATTGAACAAATGCCTGTACATCGTCAACACGGTCTGTTCGAAAGCATAGTGTATGAAATTATGGTATCGTTTTCGTCATTCTCCCTCAAAAGGTGTACGACTTTGATCGAGAGTTGAATATCACAAAGAAGAAAACCAAGTAAAAACACAGTTTTAAATATAGTGAGAACACTAGGAATGAATCAAGACAAACGTAAGCAATGCATTAATGATTGTTGTAAAGTACATAGCATATGTCGTAAGACTAATGTTTAAACAAACGGAAAGAAATTGCGAATGAAAACAAAACTAATGATCTATGAAATCCTCCTTCTAGCCACCTATGGCTTTAGACTTGCTAGGATCTTCGAACTCAATGAGCCCTCCGTCAATTAAATCTTGTATCTTATGCTTCAGCGGCCCATAATCCTCTGTATCATGACCAGGACTGTCTGAATGATAAGCGCATCTAGCATGATGCTTGTACCCGGGAGCGGGGTTAGCTGGAGCTGAGTATGGAGGCAGCAGAGTTATCAATTTCTGACTGAGCAGATGTTGCAGAGCTTGAGACAGCAGCATGTGCAATGGGGTAAACGATCGTTTTGGCTTGGACCTCCATGTACGTTGGCCACCCTGTTGCTTTTGCTGATCCATTGATCTCTTCTGCTGAAATCTTGTTGGATAATATGGTCGGGATGTTAGGTTATCCTTCCCAATGGTCCCTTGTTCTGGAGATAGAAGAGGAATCTTCTCTTAATGTCATGAAAATGATGTGTATGCCATGCATGATATGTCTGATATCCTTTTTTCTTTCTTTTTTTTTGAATAAAATATGATGCAAGAATGCCCCTGATGTATGATGAATGGAAAAAGAAATAATAAAAAATAAATAATGATCAACACATATATATACATATATCACATAATCACATAAGTTCATAGGTTCGACGTAGCGGCTCTTGGGAGCCAACCTTTTTATAGGGGGGTTCTAGAAGGTCTCGTGGGGTCGTTCGTAGCCTCCGAGACTTTTTGTCTCTTTGGGTTTTAGAACAACTCATTTTATCCACGAGGTTCGAATTTTTGGGGTAGGTTCTCGGAGAGATCAGCCAAGTATCCAGTCCTGCCCTCAACAAAGTCAAGCCTCGTTTTGGACATTTCCGAATACTCAACCCACTCCGAGTGGAGTTATCAATGAGACTCGTAGGCGATTCATGCTCCCCTATTGATCTCAAAGTTAACTCCCACACTTAGGGTTTTAACATTACATAATATGTCAGCAGTGCATATAAAAATATGACAATTAGGCAATTAAATATAAATATATTAACATAAACAATTAAATATAAACATATTATAAACAATTAAATATTTTTAGATAAAAAACAAATAAAATTTTTTTTAAAAAAAAAATAAAATAATTACAAACCCTAAAAAAAGGCGAATTAGCCAAACCCTAAAAAGTTGTCAAACCTAAACCCTGCCAAAACCTAAAACCTATAGGAGCATAGTATTCACTATTAAGTTGTCCCCAGCAGAGTCGCCAGCTGTAGCAACCTGCCCTAAAATTGAAAGGTTTAAAGTCGCCACCTATTCTACCAAGGCGAATAGGAAACCTTTAATGGTTACGAGATTCAAGGTAAGATACTATATTCGGGTTAAGGGAAGGTGTTAGGCACCCAAAACCCTTTCCTAAAGGTTAACATTGCAAAGATTAGGGTTATGGCAAAAAATAAAGGTGGCAGAAAGTTAATAGGGTTAAAGCTTAATTATGGACATGATTAAGATTTGGAGGAGGGGGACTCGCCTTGTTGCCAAGTGCCTACGTACCTCCTTAGGGAGGATCAGAGTCTACGTAGTTCGGGGACAGGATTGTACGCCTTAGAATTGAATTGAATGTATTTGAATTTGTTTGAAGTGGTTTTGAAATGCGAATGTTCGAAGGTATTTTGAGTTACCTTATCGTAGTTGTGAACATCCAGTGTTGAAACACCGTAGTATCGTGGTTTAGTGTGTTTTGAATGTTTGGGAAGTGTTTTAGGATATGGGCGTACAACCCTGAATTGATTTGGCACTATTAACCGCAACGATCAATAGATTCGATCGCCATAGTTAACAGATTTGAAATTGCATCACTACCAATTTTAATCGATTGATTCGATTATCACTAATAATGAACTGGGATATTTTTAATAATTTTAAATAATTAGTTTGTATCGTTACCCCTCGTAATCGATTGATTCGATTAAAAAGCATAACGAATTGGAAGAAGAAAGATAGAAAGATTAATCATCGCAACTAATAAGATAGTTGCAACCATTTAATCGAATATAATTGAACTGCATTTTAATTAAATAGAATTTTAATTAAAATTATTGTTGACCATAGCGATTAATCGATTTAATCGGCACGAACAACAAATTGACATTCTAATATAAATATCATATAATAATTTATTTATAAAAGAATAATTATTATACAATTAATATATATTAAAAGGTATTTTAATTAAAACAAAATAAATAATTAAAACTATTTAAGCTAATAGGATTAGATCCAGTGTGGCAGCTTTGAGGGCATATATTATAGGCATCAGATTTGGAGGCGTTAGATTAGGCTAAAGATAGATTGGACGGCTAGATCTGGCAGGTGCGTGGTGAGGCTTATAATATGTAGAGCATGGGATCAGAAGTTAGAAATTCCAGAAAAAATAATAGCAAGGGCCAGGGATCGAACCCTGGACCCTTGAGTGACCAACAAACACGCTTACCAACCCAACCAGCGCGCGCGTGTGTTCAGCATACACAACCAGCACATGATATATAAAACAATAAGAAATGATAAAACCCCTGCGCGCGAAATTCGAATCAACGAATAGCGTGATGCCACGCACTCGTCTTCCCCACTATGTCTGTAAATTCCTGCAGAACCAGCTACAATTTTGCTACGGATTCGCTGCAAGTTTGTTTCGTAGCCTATGCACCAAAAAAATAACGAACACGACATGCCTGTATATAAATGTTTCGCACCTACCTTAAACCCTTCGTTTTCATCATACGAACTCAATCATACCATTACTTTAACCCAATTTTGACCCTACACAAAAACCCCAATTGAAACCCTAAGAGCTCCACACGGCCTCCAATGGCCGTTCGTGTTTAAACCATACAAACCCCAATTAATCCACCCAGAAACATTCAGAACATCAACAATAACCAGAATACGCACTTAAATTTCAAAGAGAACGCATGAATTGTTCTAACCGATCCAAAATTGATAACGACGTACCTTGGCTCGAGGGAGAGTAATCTGGGGGTGCTGATGCTATGCAAGTGTCCACACACGTTCAGAGTACCTCCAAGAAGCTTTTGCAACCTTTGAATCTTGTTGAAACGCTTTAATTCTCTGAAACCGAATTCAAGTTTCTTGGAGAATTTTTGAGTTCTTGAATATGTTTCTTTGGCCAGAATTCCCAACCCCTATTCACTTGGTATATGTTAGGTACTTATAGGCAACGATTTAGGTTAACAAAAACTTCCAAAATCTTTCTTGAATCAAATCTTGCAATATTGAGAAATTTTCTTAAAAATTTGATTTGGAAGCTTTTCTAATTTTGTCCAATATCATACCAATTTTCCCTAATTAATTGTGCACGAAAATATTCCATTATTTTGTCATAATTGTGATTGGAAATAATCAACATGAATCTTTTTACCATAATATATGATTTTTTTCAATTATATCTTTTTAAATCATTTTTTAAATGAAATAAAGAATCAAATAAAAATCAAATAAAAGGTGAAATTCGTGGCACATGGTTTGTATAACTTGTGGATCAAGTTTGAGCTTGAAAAGATAGGCCCACTTGCAAAAAGTTCCATTTTGAACCCCTTTGATTCACATTTTGCCTCCAAAAATTGCTCAACTTTGATCAAGCGTATCTCACTCAATTTTCAAGCTATGAGGGAGTTCTAAGACTTTTTGGAAACCTCAAGAGGTCCTACATAAGCCACTTTGGAATATATTTTTCATTTGGAGCTTTTATCTTGATCATATCCTCTTTGGGAAAAAACCGCTTTTGGAGGATGCCTGAAAATGACCTGTAATCTTTTGCACTGTATCTCTCAAATGAATCCTTTCTAGCCCTGGCTTGTGAGAGACGAAGTTGTAGAGAATCCAATTTCATTCAAAATAGGCTTTGAGTGGGGAATTTTTGATGTTCCATGTGAAAGTTATGCCCAGTCAAAGTTGGGTTGACTTTCTACTAAGAAACCCTAATTTGAACCTTTTCGTATTCGTTCATCTCTGAGTTTCTATTAATGGAATCATGATCAATATTTGATCAAATGATGGCTATGCTTCACATACTTGATGTTTGACCAAAATTGGGAGGCTTTGACTATACTCTGAGTATGGTTGACTTTTAGGTTTGAATCAGTTGACTGTGGATCTTGGGATTGTTTGAGCAAAGCTTTGGAATTGAATCTTGAATTTTGAATCATTGTGAATGGAATATGGAAGGCATATTTTGGGGTATGACAGTGACATTTGTGTTGGAGGTATCATTACTCAAATAGCTAAATTTCTTGGCTATGACCCAGTGGTGTATCATCATGAGCCCGTCGCAGGTATGACTAAACTAGATATGCTTGCTTTGATTAACCAACTTGTGATACAGATGAACGGTACTACTTACGAGTACAAAGTTGAAAAAATGGTGGTCATGACTCTTCCAAACCCCGCACGTACGTCCACCCTTAGCGAGGAGAATTGGCGCTATCGTGAATTTTTTAGGAGCAATTTTCAGTTTCAGCCGAATGCCGAGAGGGAACATATTCAGCTAGAAACGGGTCAATCATCACAAGGTGGTAACCAATCTGCCTCTTTCACGAGTGAAGAATGGAATTGGATACATGGCGAATTCGCCGATCTCCGAGGTGAGCAAGCACGCCAAGGTCTGGAGTTACACCGTCAAGGAGCTGAACAAACTCGTCAAGGCGTGATGATGACGGAGATGCATAGCATGATGCAACAATTGATGTTGCATTTTCCTCCTCCTCCTCCTCAGTAGGATGCTCTGTAAGTCCTCTCCGGCGGGTACAAAAACATTGGGGACAATGTTTAGTGCAAGCGGGGGAGGGATTTTATCAGTATTTTTATCTTTAATTGTTTTATTGTTTGAAGTATTTCATTTTGAGTTTGTTATCGTTTGAATTTATGTTTTTCAAGTAGTGTCAAAAGTGTACCAGGGTGAAGATTGGTGCCGAAGGCATGAGTTAATGAGTGGGAAATGGATGAACGACACAACCAAAAGCTAATTTCTCAAGGCACTTTGGAAGTAGATGTAGCCGAAAATGTTGGACGCAACTTGGTGAACGGAATTGAGAAGCTAAGTGAAGAGATCAAGCCGGAAAGAGAAGTCACATGACATGAAGGGTGTGTGGAACTTGCAAACTTAACCTACCTGGTGAGGAATATAAATGGCCAAACACTTACAGAGATCACCAACAGAGTGAAATCAGGTATGACTTTATCTCCCTAATTTTGCGTCTGTCCTACCAACGCAATACAATTGTGAAATCACACAAGAGGCATTTGTTTGTTTTTCTCCTATCCTTGTTTTTACCATTGTTGTTTTGTTTGTGTCATATCCTTCGTTTACCCCGTTGAGCTATTCCCCCTTGTTTGCTTTGTTTTCTATCCATCCATCACGTTTACCAGGTTCGTTAGCACTTATCGTTGTTGATCTCAATACCGTGTGAAAAGTGTAAGTTTGGGGTGGTGCATATGAAAATAAAGGGGCAAGTGTGCAGAGAAATAAACAAAAGAAAAAAAAAGTAGATGAAACGCATCAAAAGAAAAAAAAAGGAGAAAAAGAAAGAAAAAGTTTGACACACTTGCCCAAAAAGAATTGAAAGACTCGTTGATTCGATCACTTGAGATTTCGGTGAAAAATAGAGAGTCTAAGAAGAATCCCCCACACATGCATGAACACAAAAATGAGAGAAGTAACATAAGTGCAGAAAAACCATTCTATACCCTCTCCTTGTCTATCCGACCTCCACCTCAGCCACATTACAACCCAAAAAAGCCCTCAAATGGTGTGAATTCTTTTTGTGTAGTAAAAGTAAGATGTTCGCAAAGTCAAGGGTTGATATCGCATATTATGATCTGAGCGACAAAACTCTAACCACGAGAGACTTTGTGAGACGTGTGAAAAGTTTGCAGGTTAAATGCACCTTGATGTGAAGTGTGATGGACAACAAGGCGTGATAAGCCCCAAAAGCTGACTCAAGGAAGAAAGTCAAGTTGCGAAAGATATCGGCTATGTTGTGGTACGGAAAGAAATTCAAGGTGACCTTTGTTTGATCGCTTGCATTGCTTGAGGACAAGCAATGAGATAAGTTTGAGGTTGTGATCGGTCATCATTTTACACTTAATTTCATCATGAATTCGACACACGATCGTCATGTTTGGTAACACTTTGTGTTTGTTTTCAAATATTTTCTTTAAATTTATCTAAATGTAGTTTATTTGTTTGCAATTTGTTTTTGTGCCATTTTCATTGTCAATTAGGTGCTTTTGATCTCGTTTGGTAATAGTTTCAGGTTAGCTTCAGATTGATGAAAGATTGCATGTTCAAGAGGTGCGCAAAAAGGAAGCAAGAAGCAAAAAATGAGTAAAAAGGCAGAGGCTGACACGGTCTGACCGTGTCACCTGACACAGCCATGTCAGGCCTTCTGAAGAATGTTGCCCAAGACCAGAAGCTGACACGGTCTGCCCGTGTCATGTGACACGGCCGTGTCAGCTGTGCGGACAGAATTTCTGATTTTTTATGTTTTTACAATTTTAAAGTTCCAGGGGCAATTTGGGTATTCTGGCTGAGATCTCAAAACCTAGAGGGATTAAAAGAGAATTGAGAGACAAGGAGAAGGCACTTTTTGATCGTACGATAGAATTCCAGAGAGGAGAAAGATAGCTTCATCAAGGTTTTGGAAGACGAAGAGATTCAACGGTGGACACCATTGAAGATCAGAGTTCTCCTAATCTTTGTAAAGTCTAAACTTTTCAATTTTGGTTTCTTGAATATTATGAGAGGCTAAACCCCCCAATGCCAGGGGGTGTCCCTCATTTGAATTGTAATGACTATAATCTTCGTATTTCTTTAATCAAGTATTCTTATTTTGCAATTTGATTGTTTAATGTTTTTATGCTTTCTTTGTCGGCAAAACAAGGATTGATCCACGGTTAACAATCTGTAGGACTACGGTTGTTAAGGTTTTTAAACAATTAAATCTTATAGTTATCACCTAGGACTAGGGATACCGTAAGGTTATTTGAACATTCTTGATTATTTTACATCTTTGGTTTACAAACCTTTGTTTCTAAGGACTTAGGCAATAGGATTGTAAACCAAAAGGTTTTCACTAAGGACTTAGGAAAACACCCTTAAGAACAAATAGTTGCAGCATATGAACTTGTTAAAGAGATCTTCTTACAGAGTCATTATAAGGCAAATCATACACCTACCTTGGCATTGCCCTAAATTTATATATAAAAGTTCAACTTTGATTTCAGTTTATTTTTATTATTTTCATCATTTTAGCTTATTGCGTTGATCATTTAAAACAACACCCCAATGCTCTTTTGTTTAATTGACTTAGTATAATAACTTGTGTTTCCTACGCAATCCTCGTGATCGATACTTGGGGTAAAATCCATTATAACTACACCGGTGAAAATAGTACACTTGCTATTTTACCGATCACCCGTATCAGAATAATATATATCAATTGCAGCAACATCCATTTTTTACAGAACAACAATGTTTACACAGTTCCAAATATACGATAATTTCATATAATCAATTCCCACATACTATCCATCATATACCCTATTATAGAGTCAGAATCTCACCCTTACTTTGGATTGAAGACTACTCTATTCCACTGGTTGCACCTAACTTTTGCCATAGCTTCCAATATTTTGCCTCTTCTCTCTTTTCCCCTCTGCAACTTTTCCACGGCCAATTCCAAAACCTCTTTTCTTCTCTTCCTGACTGATAAAAATCTAATTCCTTTTTATTCCACTTAACATATAATTCTATTATTCTTAATAACTTTATTGAGCCTAATTTCAATACCCCACCTTTTACTACCACCATCACTTAATTAAGCCCATATAATAAATCTAGTATTTTTCCAATACTATTTATATAACTTAATCACCGATTTAATCAACTA
This sequence comes from Vicia villosa, assembly GCF_029867415.1. Lineage (NCBI taxonomy): Eukaryota > Viridiplantae > Streptophyta > Magnoliopsida > Fabales > Fabaceae > Vicia > Vicia villosa. Next base: position 40,994,512 of record NC_081181.1, on the reverse strand, counting down.
ACGATATGACAGCTTAAATCAATATTTCTCAACAATTCACAATTTCGAAAATATTTAATTAAATAATTAATTAAATATCGGGTGTTACGAAAATATAAACTGGGATCTGTTGAGGATGAACAAAAGAGTTGAAATCTTGCCGAAGAAAACATGGTAATATGTTAGGATAGACACCAAACATCTTTCAGATGGGGCTGGGGAAGACACATCATGTCAACTCTACTGAGGGTCAATTATCATACAAATTTGCTTTTTTTTTGTGTTAACCGACCGGTATCTGCGGGGGAAAGAGGCCCCACGTGACTAATCCAGATCCGGGCTCGGAGGCGACGGCACCGTGGCCCCAGGGTGTTTTTGACTCCAGCCGGGATCGAATCCGGATACTAGCCGGTTCCGTCCCTTTTTGGAGAAAGCTCATTTGCCAACTGAGCCAACCCTTTGAGGTTCATTTTTTGAAAGTTTTGACTTTTATCATTTTAACGCAACTTACCAGGATTAAAATATTAATTAAGTTTATTTTCAATTATTTTCAATAGTTCAATACTTAGAGACAAAATTACGCTATAGTAATTTAATTTATTCTAATGATACAAAAACAATTTTCTAAAATTGCTTTTTTTTTTTCCAGCTTTTCCCTTCATAATTCTCTATATCATGATCGCTAAAATCTAAACTCCTTCAACCATGACCCTCAATAAAGAAAAATAAGTACATATTACCAACATTACAAAGGTACAGATACGTACTCTACGAATATCAGTACGGAATACGATATTTTTAAAAAACTAAAAGTACAAGTACGCTTGTCTAATTTTTTTAAAATATAATTATAAAATAGAAAAAATATTATTTAAATGACAATAAAATATTAAGATTAGAAAATCTATCATATAAGAAAACTCTACCATTTGAGCAATTCTTAGGCTATCCACATCAGCATCTCTTCCCACAATAATCCACATCATTTCTTCCAATTTTTGCCTTTTGATCATTAGTTTTAATTGTGGGCTGCAGCAGTTTCTTCCTTGATCATTGAACTTCTCTGCATTCAACTTCTCAACCTCTCATGATCTTGCAGTTACACATTCTTTACTCTCTCTGCCTATCCACGTTCCAAACCGCTTCCACCCAAATCATTGTGATTTATTGTTTTCCCTTTTCCACTTCCAATCTTCCCTATATTCATGCAATTGAAGTAACAGTTTCAGAATCGTTTCAAAAGGAGAATCTGCGATATCAAAAAGGAGAAACAGGGTACCAGCCAAAATATCTGATACGGCGACGAATCTGGGGTTTCCGACTGTTGAGGTAATGCTTAGATCTTATTATCTTATGGTATCAACTATCATTCTACAAAATCCTTCACTATGAATTTGAGCGAAACTGAATCGTGAATGTTGTTTGGTTTTGCTTTTTTTCTTTTCTTTCTCATATCAAATTTGATTACGTACTTTGATTTTTCGTTTTGGTTATGGTGTTGTTTGGCTGCAGTGAAAGAGAATATCAGAGAGGAGACAAGATTGCGTGGTACGCTGATGGTGATAAGATTGTGAGGTACATAATGTTTGAGGTACATAATGTGATGGTGATAAGATTTGCGGGGATGACAATTTTCGACGTCATGACTATCATTGGGAATCAAACATTTTGTAATGGCTAAGTGATATATAAAATAAATAGTTCTGCAATGTGAATTGAACTGATATGTACTGATTGAGCACTGATTGATTTTATGCAGAAAGTAACACTAAGGAAATGCTGAATGGAAGCTACTGGTTTTATCTCTGCAGGTGCTGGACTAGTGGTGTTGAGCAAGGTAATTTTGGCATCCTGGTACAGACTTTCATTCTTAACATGTGATTTTTTTTTTGTTGATGATTGAGTGATGTACATTTTATAATCTTAATTTCTTTCATAACATTATTCTGATTGTTACTCCCTTCCTGTTTTGAAACTTTTAAAATTATAATTTCAACACTGACAAAAAGCTACTGCTTATGTAATGTTTATGTGTGTATTTGTAAGGCACAACAAAATAATTCCTGAATGGAATAATGAATTTAATTTGTTTGTCAAAGATCCAAAGTCACACGTTTTTGACCAATTACTTGGATTGAAATCTGAATTGAAACTTTGAAAGTAATGAATAGTAGTGAACTATTTTATATATCTCATGTTTCTGTTTTTTAAGTTTTGAAGTAATTTTTGATGACTTTTGGTATTATTAGATAAGAAATAATTGTGGTGTTTAAGTGTATGATCAGCAGGAAGTTTATGTGGAAGCCACTGAGTGAAATTGTTGGACTAACGACAAGTCAAGAAGCTTGAAGATGATACATTGCTGATTGAGGAAAAGTTTATATAAAAAAGGAAAAGTTTATGTTTTCCTTTTTGATTGAATCAATGTTTTTCCAAATTGGAAATTTTTTACTTTGTTTATGGAGATTATTTGGTGTATCTGCATCAATTTGGTTTTCAATGAATTGTTTTGTTTCAGGGATTTATGGTGCCATGGCTGTTGCGGGGAGTTTTATATGTTCGATTACCGGAATTGAATCTGTTGGAGGTTTTCATCTTTCAATAGATGATGTTCTTTAAGGACTTGGATATGTAGTTCCTCCAATTATGGCTCTTCTGTTTATACTTGATGTAAGTTCTTTTGGCTATGCAAATGATGATAAGGTTGTGATTTTGTTGTTTGAGTAGATATAAAAATGTGAAATTTGTAAGTTTCTCTTTGTTCTCTTTGGGAACTAATCATTGAAAATTTCTGAATGATTTGATTGCCTTTAGATTGTTTAAGGTAGTGCACTATACTTAGCTGAATGTGTGAAGTGACGCATAGCTAATTGTGACGTGCTACCGCTGATGTATTTCTTGCAGGTTTTCTTAATCTATTGATGTCAAGGATGCATATGTAACCCTCTTGAAGAGGTGCGGCGGATGCTACGCACTGCTGGACATGGATCTCAGAATTCCTTTTGGTTGTCTACTCAACTACTCTGCAGCTTCTCAGTAGATGATTTCCCATTACTTGTGCACTTACTCAAGGATGGATTGTTGGTTCTTTGGCAGGAAAATGTCGGTTTTATAAAATATCCGGATGCACTTCAAATTTCAAGTAGCGGACAGCAGCGGAAATTATTGGTTTTTGCAGCAGGAATGTCAGAGATGTACTTCGTAGCTTGCCCTACCTTCACAACGTTTAAATTCATACTGCTTATTTGATTAGAAATCGATGAGTTTGAATCTGATCCTGCTTGGATCAAAAAGTATTCATTTGTAAACCATTATTACATTCTTTGTATTTGTTTAAATTCTTGTATTTTTTAGTCAGTATGGAACAATTGGTATTTGGTACCTGAATTCTTAAAGTCTGCTTGTGTTGGCACCAGAATAGTGATTGTCATTGAGTGATTGTTATATCTTAATCACAATGGTTCCTTTATACGATGTTTATATTTCTTTTGGAAATGAGATATTAATGATGTTCCAAAATGATCTAAAAAATCTTTATCACATTGTCCTTGAAGGTTTTTCAAGTTTACTTCTAAAGATATTTCAAAATGATCTAAAAAATCTTGATCACATTGTCCTTGAAGTTATTTCTAAAGATAAGAATATGATAAAACGTTATCAATTAAATTGAAGTTTTGTTAAAGTGAATAATATCAGGGAGATTAAAGTAAATAACATCAATGACATGTCACACTCACATAATCCTTCATTATTCATTTTAAAAATTTTACACTTATCATTTTAAACATATTAACTATTTTTTTAAAAATATTCATGAACAAATAATAAATATTTCGATCCGTTACTGAGCATTTGGAATGAACACTTATAATTTATTTTACATAATTTAAAAAAGTAATAATTTATTTACATTATAATTATTAAATTAAGATAATTTTATATATTTTTAAGAGATTTTAATTTTGGAATCATTTATATATGCTTTCAATAAAAAGATTTTTACATCATTGTTAATTATGAATCATCAAATCATTACAACATTTAATTTAATTATTATATTTAAATGGTTCATGAATGGTCAATCTAAATAATAATAAAAAATTAAAAAATTAATTTAAATATAATTTTTGTTACTGTACATAAGAGTACAAACAAATTCTCAATTTTACATTTTTAATACTATTAATTTATTCTTAAAATATAAAAAATTTAATATATACATTTTAATTAACTATTTATATTTTAAAATATCAATAAATAATATAAATATAATAAATTTATTTATTGATACTTGCTTTTTTAAATTATGTAAAATAAAGTAATTGATGTATTTAAAGTAATCTTTATTTTAAAATAATAGTTTTATTAATAAAAAATATTAAAAGTAATAATTTATTTATATTTATAATTATTAAATTAATATGATTTTATATATTTTTAAGAGATTTTAATTTTGGAAACAGTTTTTATATGCTTTCAATAAAAAGATTTTTACATCATTGTTAATTATGAATATCTTCAAATCATTACAACATTTAATTTAATTATCGTGAATTCTTATCTACCCAACCAAAAAAGTTGTGTAGAGTTACCTTTAGTATAAAATGCTTTGGAAACAACCAAAAAATATACTATTTAATAATTAATTAAATAGGATAAAATTAAATGATACAATGTGATTGGTGGAATGTACACTACCCAACTTTTTGTGATGGGTAGAGAAGTTGTCCCCTTTAATATATATAAATGGTTCATAAATGGTCAATCTAAATAATAAAAAAAATTTAAAAATTAATTTAAATATAATTTATGTTACTTTATGACATAAGAGTACAAACAAATTCTCAATTTTACATTTTTAATACTATTAATTTATTCCTAAAATATAAAAAATTTAATATATACATTTTAATAAACTATTTATATTTTAAAATATCAATAAATAATATAAATATAATAAATTTATTTATTGAGACTTACTTTTTTAAATTATGTAAAATAAATTAATTGATATATTTAAAGTAATCTTTATTTTATAATAATAGTTTTATTAATAAAAATTATTAAAAGTAATAATTATTTATATTTATAATTATTAAATTAAGATAATTTTATATATTTTTAAGAGATTTTAATTTTGGAAATCGTTTATGTATACATTCAATGAAAAGATTTTTACATCATTGTTAACTATGAATCATCAAATCATTCCAACATTTAATTTAATTATATTTAAATGGTTGGTGAATGGTCAATCTAAATAGTTAAAAAAATTGATTATGAAACTTAATAATTTTTGTAAGATAATAATTTATAGTATATTTATAAAATAAAAAATAAATAATATTATATTGAAATTGATTAAAAATAACTAAGTTAACTGTTGGATTAAATTTATAGAGGACATCCTCATTTATGATGTACAAAATACATTTTACGTTAATTACATTTATGGTGGGGTGTATTTGGATTGATTTGATCGCATATGGGTCTTATATTTTCTGCGATGGAATTGTTGAACCATGAAATAACATTTCAACAGTATAATTTGGAGCATTGATTACAAAAATTAATTTAAATATAATTTATGTTATTTTATGACATAACAATACAAACAAATTTTCAATTTAACATTTTTAATACTATTGATTTATTCTTAAAATATTAAAAAATTATATATATACATTTTAATAAACTATTTATATTTTAAAATATCAATAAATAATATAAATATAATAAATTTGTTTATTGATACTTACTTTTTTAAATTATGTAAAATAAATTATAAGAAGAGTCTACCACTTCCTGATCAATTGGCCTATCCAGATCAACAAAACACTCCACAAAATTTCACATCAGTCTCAACCTTTGACTCTTCAATTCACAATTCACGGTTAAATTCTAGCGGTTACTATCTCCATTTGACTTCCCATGTTCAATATGATATAATTTAGTTAATAATGGCATTTATTGATATTTACACATTTATGTACAATTATATGCAATAATTTGTGTATATTGCACATTATTAATAATATTAAATTATTTATATATGTTACAAATTTCAAAAAAATCGATAACAAAGTTTTACATTTGACTCATTCTTAAAAAAAAAAGATTAATAGATGTATTACTAATTTAAATATTCTAATGATTTAATATATTATTTTTATTTGTCAACTTTAAATTTTTATGTGAATTTAATAATTTTGGTGATGATCAATAATAAAAACAAATTTTGATCATATCACAATTTCAATTTTTTATGAGCACTCATTTATTATCTCTTTTAAAATATTATTTTTTAACTAAATTTCATTTTTCAAAATACATGTCAAATTTATTTAAAACGTTAATAAATTAGTTATTATTGTGTCTAATATATATTTATTTATATATATAATATAAAATAATTTAAATATTAAAATTAAACTTTTAATGGGTCAAACGATACAACAAATAGGGGATAAATGCTCAACAATTAAAATTGTAATAATATCCGGCTGTCCACCCAAGTTGTGTTATACTAAAGAGTAATGATACATAGAGTAGGTAGTAAAAGCAGTTTTATTAACCAATAAAGACATTAATTGAAATTAAAGTTTATTATTACAATGCTAAAAGGTAACTGATTTTTTTAAATTCTATTAACTGTCACAATCAATTGTTGATAAAAATAAAAAATAAAAGGTGAATTCTTATTTACCCAACTCAAAAAGTTGGGTAAGGTTACCTTTAGTGTAAAATGCATTGAAAACATCAAACAATTATTCTATTTAATAAATAATTAAATATATATAAAACTTAAATGGCATCATGTGATTGGTTGAAGGTATACTACCCATCTTTTTGTGATGGGTAGAGAAGTTGTCCCCAAAATAAAAACATATTAAATTATAATAATTGAAATAGTAGTAAGGAAATTAAATTCAGGTAAAAAATATATAAAATAAATAAATAAGAGTTTCGCTAAAATACACCTATTTATTTTTAAAGTGTATATGGTACTAATATTAACACATTTAATTAAATATTGAATAATAACAAGAATAACTTTATAAAAATATTCGTAGTTTTTTTTTGAAATATTACCACACTGGTACCCGTGCGAATGCACTAATATTCCGTTAATATTCAAAATATCGAATATTAACGGGAGTGCGTAGTTATTGATTAAAATATTGAATATTACCGAGAAAACGAAGTTACTGATCACGAATTTGGATATTATCGTGAATATTAACATAAACATTAATTTAATGATAAATTTTAGGAATATTAACGAGCAAATTTGGAATATTAACGGGAACACGAAGTTATTGATCAAAATAATGAATATTAACCGAAACATGGAGTTATTGATCAAAATAATAAATATTAACGGGAACATGAAATTACTAATCAAAATATTGAATAATGAATATTAGCGGGAACATGACGTTACTGATCAAAATATTGAATATTAATGGGAACATGAAGTTACTGATAAAAATATTGAATATTAACGGGAACAAATTTGAAATATTAACGGGAATACGAAGCTACTGATCAAAATAATGAATATTTGCGGGAACATGAAGTTACTGATCAAAATATTAAATATTAACGGGAACATGAAGTTACTGAATACGATATTCAATATTAACGAAAACATGAATTAATGATCAACATATTGAATATTAACGGGAACATGAAGTTCCTGATCGAAATATTGAATATTAACGAGAAAATAAAGTTATGGATCAAACTATTGAATATTAACGGGAAAACAAAGTTATTGATCAAACTATATTGAATATTAACGGGAACATGAAGTTATTAATCAAAATATTAAATATTAACGAGAACATGAAGTTAGTAATCAAAATATTGACTATTAACGTGAGTATTAAATTACAGAGCAAAGTATATAATATTAACGGGAACATGAAGTTACTGCTAAAAATATTGAATAATAATGGAAACATGGCGTTATTAATCAAACTATTGAATATTAATAGGAACAAATTTGGAATATTAACTGTTCTGGACTGGGCCAAGACTTGGCCCAATCCAATTTCGGCCCACTGGACCTTCGAGGCCCAAACCAGGTTGCACCCTCCATCACGTGAAATGGTGCTCGTCACCCCCTTGCTCGGCAAAGGTGCTCCTCGCTGACATCCCTATCGAGGACCATGCTCCCCGCGAGCGCCTTCCTCGCCAAGGACCCTGCTCCTCGTGGGACTCCTCCATACTCAATCCTCCGAATACTACGGAGTACACGTGGCCCCTAAAAGACCGCGTCTCCCTTGGATTCCGGAGCGGTTAACCAGGACAGAGGGCATCACGCACCTCCGATATTTCCGCCTAGGAAACCTGGCAGTCTCCTAGTTGGGCCTGGAAATCCAGTCCACTAGCGTGATCATGGCCCAGCGCTGGGGGCTATAAATACCCTCTCTCAGTAGAGGGTCAGGTATTCAATTCTCTTCTAACCTTAGCTAGTACTTGCTCTCCTTTGCTCTTCTACTCACTTTGGCATCGGAGTACCTTGCAGGTACACCCCCCCTCTCACTTCACGAAGACCCAGCATCCGAGCAGGCCTTGACGACCCTTCTGATCAGGTACGATCAGTGGCGCCGTCTGTGGGAAACAAGCTCCCCCTTCTTTAAAAAAACAAAGATCAAAGCTAATCCATCCTTCGATCGTCATGGCCGGCAACAAAAACAACACCGTCCTCGTCCCGACCCCCGATCCTTTCCGTCTCACGGAAATGATCGAGGAATCCAACCCGGCACTGCATCGACGGGGAGGACGACGGCGCTCTGCTGAAGGGAATGGGAGGTCAGGTCATGAGACCCCCCAATCCATTAGAAGACCACCGCCTCAGCACGTCGAGCAGGCTCAGAATGACGAGGCCGAGCAGCTCCAACCTCAGAACAACGGAGAGGAAACAGCTCTGAACGATCGGAACGCCGAGTTGATCCCAACCCAGCCTGAACAACCGCTGACTCGCGTCCAACACGAGACTGACCACAGGGACGGGCAGACTGCCTCCTCCTCCACCCGTTCCCTTGAGAGACCGAGAACTCACCATCGGAAAACTCGGGATGCTACAGATGCCTGTGGGGAAACCGACCCCTCAACCCTCGTCATCCTCAAAGAGCTGCAGCGGACCAACCGCCTCATCCGACTCCAGGGCGAACGGATTGAGAAACTGGAGAAGAGGCATCGTCACCGCTCTCCCCCGCGGAGGCACCGTCGATCGCGTTCCTCCTCTTCGCGCTCCCCGCCTAGGAGGACTCGCCGATGCTCACCATCCTCCTCTCGATCTCCACCGAAAAGATCCCGCCGCCAGAGGTCCTACTCGCGCTCCCCTCTGCGAAAGAGCAAGAAAAATCGGAGGCCTGAGCCCGCAGAGGAGGAGAGCCCTTCTCCCGATAGAGAGGAAAGAAGGCTCGCCAGGAAAGGGAGGAAACCTCGCAAGGAGGAACCCGCCCGGCGTAACACACGCTCGATCTCTCCGAGTGCCAGCGATGAGGAGGAATTCCGCAGCCCCTTATCCGAAAGCATTAGAAGGGCCCGCCTTCCCCGAGGAATGGAAAAACCCCCGACTTTGGATGCGTACGACGGGACTACAGATCCCGACGATCACATCAGGAACCTGGAGGCCGTCATGGAGTATCACGTCGTCCACGGCTCCATCAAATGTCGAATCTTCCCGACCACGCTCCGGAAAGGGGCAATGACCTGGTACAGGAATCTCCCTCCTAACTCCATCACGTCTTGGGCCGAGCTCAAGGAACTCTTTCTGAGTCACTTCACTGCTTCCCGCCGTCAACCGAAATCAGAGGCAAACCTCGAAGCTGTAGTCCAAGGGACCAACGAGCCTCTCCGAGACTACCTCGACAGATTCAACAAGGAGGCCGTCCAAGTGGAGACGACCGACTACATGAAAAGGTATCTCCTCGAGCGAGGGCTCCTCCCCGGCAGCGAATTCAGGAAAGCGATAAAGATCGAAAAATGCGATCTATGAACGCCATCTTGAAAAGGGCGCAGGCTTTCATCTCCTTCGAGGAGGGCGAAGCGGCCGCAGTCAAAGCATCAAGGGGAAATGGCGTTACTCGGAGCTCGAGCCAAGACCCGTCCGCCGCGCCCCGAGCGAACGAGAGAAAGAGGGACGACAGGTCCTGCGACACAAAGGAGCGCAGAGGGCCAGCAGGGCGCTTCAACGACTATACCCCCTTGAAAGTTTCACGGGAGAAGATCCTGGCCGAGTGCATAAACGCCGAGTTCAGAAACTCCAACATCAGGCCCCCGAAGCCGAATCCCTCCCGGCCGGGGACCGACAAGTCCAAATACTGCAAGTATCACAAGAGCCACGGGCACCTGACGGACGAGTGCATACACCTGAAGGACGCCATCGAGACACTGATCAAAGAGGGTCACCTTTCTAAGTACACAAAGAGAGGAGACCCTCCTAGAAGGAATGACCGTCGGAGCTCCGACGAGGGCAACTCCCCGAATGCCAGGCCGCTGCAGGTGGCGTTATCCGTCACCCGACCAGAAGACTTCATACCCTCGGTCGGAGTGACATCTGCCCTCAGTGTCTGGGAAGGGTTCCCGACAGCAATGCTGATATCCAACGGCGGGGACCCTGGCTCCCTCACAATCGGCTCCGTGAAAAGGAAGTTCGACGAGTTGATCAGCGCCACCACGGACCTGACCCCGACCCTGAGGAGGTTCAAAGGGAGGTCAGAACCGATTACTTTCTACTTGGAGGAGCTACCCGGCGGCGCCCCGAACGCCACAATCCCACTGCTCGTGCGAGCGAGGATGGCGAACTTCGACGTCCGACGAGGGAAGCTCGGTCGACATCATGTACTCCCACCTCTTCCAAACCCTACAGCTGGACGACTCACATCTCACTCCTTACGTGGGATCCGACCTCCAAGGATTCAACGGAACAACCACAAAGCCGTGGGGTTACGTCGAACTACTCGTCTCCTTCGGGGAGGGGGAAGCTTCCAGGCAAGTCAAGACACGGTTCTTGGTGATAAACTGCAAGACCCTCTACAACTGCATCATCGGGCGCCCCACTTTGGCCGAACTCACTGCCGTTCCCTCAACCGTTCATCTGAAGATGAAGTTCTATACAAAGAGGGGACGAGTAGTCACTGTCAATGCCGACATCGAAGCTGCTAGGAGGATATTCGACGCATCAGTAAAGGGACTGGAGCTAATCGCCCCACCCTCCAGCTCCAACAAAAAACCAAGAGCTGAAGATAAATCCCCTCCTGAAGATCGGCAGACGACCACAGACGTCAGCTCAGTCGACCTCGACGCTCGGTTCACAGAAGAAGAACTAAAGAACGGCGAAGAGCCACAGCCGAAGACAACTCACCCTATCCGGCCCATTCCAGACGGGGATTTCGAGCTCATTCCTCTGGGTGACAACCCCGACAAGGCTGTGAAGATCGGTAAGAACATCCCGGATACACCGAGGAAGCAGCTCATAGCTTGCCTGAGGAACAACGCCGACTTGTTCGCCTGGAGCGCTGCAGAGATGCCCGGACTCGACCCTGAGGTCGCCTGCCACACGCTCTCCATCAACCCGACCGCAAAAGCAGTAGTTCAACGTAGGCGTCGGCAGTCTCCCGAGAAAGCGGAGGCTGCCGAGAAAGCTGTAAAAGACCTCCTAGAGGCAAATTTTATTTCCGAGGCCAACTTGGCTCTCAAACGTTGTACTAGTCAAAAAATCTAATGGAAAATGGAGAATGTGTGTTGATTATACTGATGTTAACCGGGCATGCCCCAAAGATGCATACCCATTACCTAATATTGATAGGCTGGTCGACAACTCGGCCGGCTATAAATTATTGTCGTTTATGGATGCTTATTCAGGATACAATCAAATCCCCATGGCGAGATGCGACAAGCAGTGCACGGCGTTCATGACCGAGTCGGGTAATTATTACTACAACGTAATGCCCTTCGGACTCAAGAACGCCGGAGCTACATACCAACGAATGATGAACAAGGTTTTCCGAGGAGAGATCGGCGACACCCTCGAGGTATACATGGACGACATGATCGTCAAATCTCGAGAAGATGCCGATCACACGGCACATCTTGAACGGGTGTTCGAGCAGGCCAGATCCTGCAAGATGCGTTTTAACCCAGAGAAGTGCACCTTCGGAGTACGGGCGGGCAAGTTCCTCGGATTCTACCTAACCGAGCGAGGAATAGAAGCCAACCCGGATAAATGCCAAGCGTTCACGGAACTTCCTACCCCTAACAATAAAAAATCTATCCAAGTACTAAACGGAATGCTCACAGCACTATCCCGCTTCGTCGCAAAATCCGCCCAGCATGCCCTCCCATTTTTCAAGTTGCTTCGGAAAGAAGCGACCTTCGAATGGTCCGAGGAGTGCGAACGGGCATTATCTCACCTCAAACAGGTACTTTCCAAACCGCCCGTCCTATCCCGACCAGATGGCAACGAGATCCTATATCTCTACCTGGCTGTCTCAAACGAGGCGGCCAGCGCGGCCTTAATCCGAGAAACGGAAGACGGACAGAGGCCCGTATACTTCACGAGCAAAGCCCTACAAGGGCCCGAGGTGCGATATCAGCAGATAGAGAAAGTCGCGTTGGCCCTAATAACGGCCGCCAGGAGGCTGAGATACTATTTCCTCGCCCACACCATTGTCGTCCGGACAGACCAACCCATCAAGCAACTCCTCAGCCGACCAGACATGGCCGGAAGGATGCTAAGATGGTCCCTCGAACTATCCGAATTCGATATCCAATACGAGGGAAGAAAGGCGCTTAAAGCTCAGGCGCTCGCCGATTTCATTGCCGAGATGACCTCAATTTCTAGCTGCCCGGCTCCCGCCAAAAACAAATGGACCATCTACGTAGATGGAGCCTCGAGCAACTCGGGAAGCGGAGCCGGAATAATACTAGAAAACGACGAGGGGCTCGTCATCGAAGTATCCCTGGTCTTATCTTTCACCACGTCAAACAACCAGGCCGAATACGAGGCTCTCCTGGCAGGCCTACGCCTCGCCGAGGACGTAGGTGCTCGCGAAGTCATGATCTACACTGACTCCCAGCTCGTCGCATCCCAAGTCAGCGGCGATTACCAAGCCAAAAACGACACACTAGCCGAATACCTCATGCTCGTCAAAGAAAAAATGAAAAGATTCGCCAAAGCGGAGGTCGAGCATATTCCCCGGGAACATAACTCACGCGCCGACATATTATCCAAACTCGCGAGCACAAGGAAAAAGGGTGGAAACAAGTCGGTGATCCAGGAAATCCTATCCAAGCCGAGCATAGACAAAAGCGCCCAAACTCCACAAGTATTCGCTACCGGGGACGACCGCTGCTGGATGACCCCGGTATACAACTTCCTCACGAAAGACGAACTTCCCGCCGACCCAAAGGAAGCTTCAGCCATTAAAAGGCGAGCCTGCTCGTACACTATCATCGAAAACAAATTATACCGACGAGGCTTCTCCATTCCTCTCCTTAAATGTGTCGACGCCTCCCAAGCGCTCGAAATACTCCAAGAGCTTCACGAAGGGATCAACGGTCAACACCTCGGCGGCCGATCACTAGCGAGGAAGGCCCTCAGGGCCGGCTACTATTGGCCAACCATGCAACAAGACGCCAAAGAACATGTCCGTAAATGCGACAAATGCCAGCGCCATGCCGACATGCACTTGGCTCCTCCCAACGAACTTAAATCTCTATCATCACCTTGGCCTTTCTCCACCTGGGGAATGGACCTCCTCGGACCATTCCCGGTCGGCTCGTACCAAAATAAATATCTCGTGGTCGCCGTCGATTACTTCACGAAATGGATAGAAGCCGAGGCGCTCGCCAAGATCACATCTCAAAACGTGCTCCGTTTCTACAAGCGAAACATACTCGCCCGGTTCGGGGTGCCTCAGGCCATAGTCACCGACAATGGCACCCAGTTCACTGACAAAAAGTTCCAAGAGTTTGTGGCCAAGCTCGGCACGAAGCAACATTTCACTTCAGTCGAGCATCCACAGACGAACGGGCAAGCCGAGGCAGCCAACCGAGTCATCCTCCGAGGAATGAAGAGGAGACTCGGCGAAGTTAAAAAAGCCTGGGTCGAAGAACTACACAGTGTACTATGGGCATATAGGACGACGCCCCACTCGAGCACGGGCGAGACTCCATTTAGGCTAACTTACGGCACCGAGGCCGTGATCCCCGTAGAAATCCGCGAACCCTCTCGGCGGACAGAATTCCCCCTCGAGGAAGAGCTCAACGACGAAGCCATGAGGGAAGAACTCGACCTGGTCGAAGAGATCCGAGCAGCGTCTTCCCTCCGAGAAACCAAATTAAAACAACAGATAGCTCTCCGCCACAACGCCAAAGTTGTCAAGCGCGAATTCGAAGTCGGCGCCCTAGTGCTCCGCAGAAACATGAAAGACTCGCGCGAGGGCAAACTAGCCCCCAATTGGGAAGGCCCATACCGAGTTTATGATAAAACCGAGAATGGCGTGTATTACCTCGAGAATCTCCTCGGAGAAAAACTTGCTCGACCTTGGAACGCTGAAAAACTCAGACGCTACTATAGTTAGAACACGACCTAACACTTCCCGGATAGCCACACCGAACACAGGCGGTAGCCGGGCACGGACCCGCGTCATTGGTACGAACGCGAGGCTCCACGACAGCAACGGTCGGATTTCTCAGTCAAATGGAAAAACCGACTACACGGCGGATTCTACACCTAGGTCCTCCGCGGCAGTACCTGCACGGCAGAACCCCAGCTCGCGATGGGATCGTTCACGCCGCGAGCACTTGGCCCCGACCGCGGTCTCGTGCCCGCTAACGGCGCACACCCGCTCTGCGCACCCCGGTCCGTACACCACACGCCCGGGCAATCAACCTTGGTCCGAGCAGAAGCAACAAGTGATTACGAAAATTCCTAAGTACTAAAATATCTCCCAGGAACAAACATAACTCGGGTCCACAAACAAACAACAAAGTAAAACACTAAATGAACAAGACGATAATCAAACATAAAAGGCATATTAATAAAAGCCGACCAGACTGGCCGGTGATGTCCAAATGTTACAGCAAAATGTCGGGCACGCAGGCCCCAAATATACCGGGCATAAGCCCCAAAAATCTTAAAAATCAAAAAACGGCGCGCAGGCCAAGAAGACAGAAGGCACGCAGGCCCCAAACAAGATCACTCGTCATCGGGTGTCCCGGGCACCAGATGGCCGTCCACGATCCTGGTCGAAATTCCAATGTTGTCCGTCTTCAGTCCCGGATTCAGAAGTTTCAACTGCTGAACGGCACATTTGAACCCCTCCTCGGCCATGTCAGCAAGCTCGATCTTCAAGTCGTCAATCTTCTCGACAAACTCGGCCCTCGACCTCAAGGCCGCCACATCCGAGGATTCTTCGGCAGTCGGCTCCCAAGCCTGTTCGAGTTCAGCAACCTTCTTCTTCTCTTCCTCTACCTCCTCATTTTTCTGCTTCAAAAGATCCTCCATCTTTTTCTTTATCTTCTCCCGAAGAGATTTTTGCCGGGCAGCTTCCTCCTCGGCGGCCTTCTTGTCGTCCTCCGCCTTCTGCAGGACCTCAGCAGAAGCAGCACCCCCTTGGGCAAACATTTGAGCCATTCCGACAACCCTCATTACAGCAGCGCTGTCGCTGGCCAACTGCTTTAGCCGGGCCGGGGAAGACATCTCCTCAACTCGGCGAGTCTCATCCGGAGAGATGGATAGAGGAAACTTCTCGAAAAACTGACCCTCTTTGAAGCAAGGAGGGAGTACAAATCCGCGCTCAGCTCCCGTGACTGGTGGATCTTCCCGGGACATCTCCGACCGACGCTGCCTCTTCGGCGTCCCCCCTTCCGGGATCACCAGAGGAGAACCAGCAGAGCCGGAATGTTCACCTGAACCCACCCCCCGATTCTTGTTTTTTAACGCCCGGATCCTCCTTCCATCCTGGGCCGCCTTCAGGACCTTGTCCTCCTTCACTGGCATAGCATCTGAAATACAAAACAAACAGTTAGCGAAGAGCATTGACTGAAAAATAAAAATAAAGGATGAAACATCCACCTAACAACGCCTTGGTTTCCGCCGGCGTCCTACACGTCAGGAGAGCCTTAGTGTTAATGGCCCGAACCTCAGTCTTCGGCACACCCTCCTCGTCATAAATGGGCTCCCCCGTCCTCGTCACCCACTGGCTAAGACTAAAGCTGTCCACCCACTGACAGAGACGGAGATACGACGCCGTGTCTTGCTCGTCTAGATCCCCGTCATCCCGAGCATAGTACTTAGGGGGGAAGTTGAAGTGGCCTTTCCACCAGACAAAAGGGAACACACTGCAAAGCCTAGTCCTGACTTTCCCTTCCTCGTCCCTTTCCGGGATACCATTCTCGCCACACACTGTCATCATCTTCGACAGTGAAGTATACGCTGCCCGACTATGCAAGCGGATAATGTAATAACGGTCTTTGAAGTCCTTGACCGAATCGACATACATTTTGAAAAGCTTCCGATCAGCGTTCCTAAAGGAAACCCAGCTAAAGCGCCCGTCCGCCATCTTCCGTTGGACCCGGAAGCAACGCCAGAACAAGTCGGTCGTAGCTCCGATACCCAGGTAGTCGCAGACAATCTCGAAAGCCCGCATGAAAGCAAAGGCGTTCGGATGCAATTGGGACGGGGCCAACGCAAGACGGGCCAATAGCAAAATTTGGAAACTGGTGAAAGGCAAGCGAAACCCTAGCTCCCTGAAAACATACTCGTACATAGCAAAGCTATCCCCAGGGAAGTGGGAACAAATACGCTCCTCAGCCCTCGGGCAGATCACCTGGAAATTCAACTCGTCACTGGGCCCTCGATCTTCGACCTCACGGAAAGCACCGACCAGTGATTCAGTATATCGGGACACCTCGAGCTGAGGCTCCTCGGCCACCCAATCTAGGTCCACCACGAAGTCATATTCAAAAAGCGGAGTTAAATGACTCTCCTCATCAGATCCCGAGGGCACCCCTTCATCGTCGCCCTCTTCTATCCCGGTAAGGTGCGAGCTCTCAACCTCCACTACCTCAACTTCAGAGCTGCTCGCGGTCGTGGTATGCGAACCACCCCACGAGCTAGAACTAGAACTGGACCCCGAGCTGGACCCCGAACTGGACCCCGAGCCTGATTCACCTGCACGCAGAAGGAAATAGTGAATTCGATGATCATCAAATCCACCCTTCCACCGCGATGCAAGTGAAAGGGTGAAACGGCGAGCGATAAAGCCACCGACCAAACCCCCTCGAAGAATTCGTTGATCCTCGGCCAAGGTCATCGCCCGAGACAAGATTAACTTATCGAATGAAACACGAATGCTCGGATCTAGCCCAGCAAGGCACGAAGAACCCTAGAGTACATCGGGCATAGTTATGAATAAGCCGGCCAACAACTTAACGTTACCGGCCAGTATATGAATTTGACGGGCTAGGGCGTAAAGAGGTCGAACAGAATTAGTAAAAGTACAACGTCTACGTTGACATCCCCCGGGCATCGCATGAATAACCCGAGGAGAAAGTCGGGTTCTTGCATCTGTTTGCCGACTTAGACGGCAAAACAGTAGAATCACTACGTAGATCCTCAATAAAATTAAACAAAAGACATTCTAAACCAGAAAGAAAACTCAAACGCACCTGATTGAGACATAACCTCGGAGAAACTCGATTGCTGAAGAAACGCTGGCAAAAGCTGGGTTTGCAGATTGACCTAGATGCCGAGCATACAACGGGGAGCAGAAAAATTCCCAAATGAGGGATTTTACTCCCTTTTATAGGGGGTTTTGCCCGGAATACGAAACGTCACCTCGGCTGACACAGATTCCCTAGGCGCCGCCTCCTACCCCTAGGCAATCATTACCCTGCCACGTCAGCGAGTGTCACCCACGCGCGACTTATCGACCCCTCCTCGAGAT
Organism: Vicia villosa; assembly: GCF_029867415.1. Taxonomy (NCBI): domain Eukaryota; kingdom Viridiplantae; phylum Streptophyta; class Magnoliopsida; order Fabales; family Fabaceae; genus Vicia; species Vicia villosa. The sequence continues at coordinate 40,976,564 of NC_081181.1, read as the reverse complement.
GATGACGCTCGGACAGTCAACGGCGGACGAGGACCACCACCGCGCCGAGTACCCACAATAGAACTCGAAGCTCCTTCCTCGGAACTCCGACTTGGGGGGCTCCTGTTCTGGACTGGGCCAAGACTTGGCCCAATCCAATTTCGGCCCACTGGACCTTCGAGGCCCAAACCAGGTTGCACCCTCCATCACGTGAAATGGTGCTCGTCACCCCCTTGCTCGGCAAAGGTGCTCCTCGCTGACATCCCTATCGAGGACCATGCTCCCCGCGAGCGCCCTCCTCGCCAAGGACCCTGCTCCTCGTGGGACTCCTCCATACTCAATCCTCCGAATACTACGGAGTACACGTGGCCCCTAAAAGACCGCGTCTCCCTTGGATTCCGGAGCGGTTAACCAGGACAGAGGGCATCACGCACCTCCGATATTTCCGCCTAGGAAACCTGGCAGTCTCCTAGTTGGGCCTGGAAATCCAGTCCACTAGCGTGATCATGGCCCAGCGTTGGGGGCTATAAATACCCTCTCTCAGTAGAGGGTCAGGTATTCAATTCTCTTCTAACCTTAGCTAGTACTTGCTCTCCTTTGCTCTTCTACTCACTTTGGCATCGGAGTACCTTGCAGGTACACCCCCCCTCTCACTTCACGAAGACCCACCATCCGAGCAGGCCTTGACGACCCTTCTGATCAGGTACGATCACAAAACACGAAGTTAGTGATCAAAATAATAAATATTAACGGGAACATGAAGTTATTGATCAAAATATTGAATTTTAACGGGGACATGAAGTTACTGAACAAAATATTGAATATCAACGAGAACACGAAGTTAGTGATCAAAATATTAAATATTAAGGGGAACATGAAGTTACTGGTCAAAATATTGAATATTAACGGGAAATGAAGTTTATTGATCAAAATATTGAATATTACTGGGAACACGGAGTTACTGATCAAAATATTGAATATTAACGGGAGCACGCAGTTATTGATTAAAATATTAAATATTAACGGGAGCACAAAGTTAATGATCAAAATTTTAAATATTATCAAAAACATTAAGTTACTGATCCAAATTTTAAAAATTAATGGGAACAAATTTTGAATATTAACGGGAACACGAAGTTACTGATCAAAATAATAAATGTTGACGGGAACACGGAGTTATTGACAAAATATTGAATATTAACAGGAACACGAAGTTACTGATAATTTTTTGAATATTAACAGAAACATTAAGTTACTGATAATTTTTTTGAATATGAACGGAAACGAATTTGGAATATTAAGGGGAACACGAACTTATTGATCAAAATAATGAATATTAACGGGAGCAAGGAGTTACTGATCAAAATAATGAATATTAACAAGAACATGAACTTACTAATCAAAATATTGAAAATTAACGGGAAGAAATTTGAAATATTAACGGGAATACGAAGTTACTTATCAAAATAACGAATATTAACGGGAATACGAAGTTACTTATCAAAATAACGAATATTAACGGGAAAATGAAGTAATTGGTCAAAGTATTTTTCTATCAATTATGTATTTTGAATGAATCATTATTATAAATGGAGTTTGTAGTGGTTTCTCATTGGCCTAAAAGAGAGAGCTGATCGTTTGAGATTGGGCTGATAGTTTGTAGTTATAATTGAGCCAAAATAACTAATTTTCTCCTTAACTAGCCATAGTTATCACTAATTGAATTATATGATTTTATTGAATATTTCTTCGTTATAATTTGTGAATTTTAACTTTTCCTTCATTATAATTTGTCAAATAAAATATTATTATTTTTATAACTTTTTCAATTTTACCCCAAACTTAATCTTTTACTAATATCTTTTATTTTTCTCAATCACAATGCGCGAAAACGACGGGTACCCGTGCGAACGCACGGGTAAGACACTAGTAATTTACTTAAAAGTAGTTAATATCTGTACAACTATATAAATAATTCACACAATAGAAGTGTCAATAAATTATAGAATCAATGTTCAATATCAATATTTTTCTCTTCAACATCATTAAGAAAAAACAACTTTTAATTTTGGTTCATCGGGAGAAAGACTAGCAACTCCATTAAATTGATCAAATTCATCTCTATTAATATCTCATATTTTTGTGATCATTCATTATAAGTCTTGCTCCTTCTCAAGAGAACATAAAAATTTATATGAACAAAAACTACTATAATATAACTTCTCTCAGCAGAAGATAAAAAAATTATGAAAGAAATTTCAATTCAAGGCATTGAAGATCCATAAGTTACCCAAAATTAAATTGAGTTCAAATACTTAATATATATCAATTATGTAACTGCTGGAGTATCAACTTAAAAAAAAAAAAACCAAAAAAAATAGGTACAATCCCAGTACGTACGGAACGCATATCGTACTCATACTTGTATCTGTATCTGATATGTATAGCAAATACCAGAAATATATCTAAAATGAAATACCAGTGCTTCAGAGCTTATTAAAAAAAAAAGTTTAAACCACCTTTTAAGGAACACAAAATTAAGTATAAGTCATACACTAACAAAAGTTAAATCAGCTTTTAAGGAACACAAAATTAAGGGTCAGTTTGTTTCAGCTTTAAAAAAATAGATTTTTTTTTTTTGTACTTTTGAAAATAGATTTTCTAAAACTGTTTTTCAAAATATTACAAATTTTTTTATATTCGTTTTTTCTAAAATGAAACATTTAATTCAACATCCTATAACATAAACATACATAATTGAAGACCAAAACTTAGTCAAAATCATAATTTTTTCAAAAAGTTGTCTTTCAAAAATGATTTTTACGAAAATCTATTTGAAATAGCTTCAAAATTAAGTGATTTTTTAAAATTTTGAAATCCAATTTTTTTCTCATAAATAGATGAAATACCTAAAATCACATTTTAAGAATAACTATTCAAACAAAATTTTCATTTGAAGCTTTTATAAAAAAATTTATTTGTAAAAAAAATTTTCACAAAATTTGATAACACTATAAAAATCATTTTAAAAAAAAAGCCAAAACAAACGGACCCTAAGTATGAATATATTGTTGCTTATTAAAAAAAAAAAATGTCATATTTGTAATTCTCATGGTTGGTTTTCCTTAGTTTGTACCCTTCATTTACGTCTTAGTAGAATCATTATCATGAGAATCACAAGTACTGTGTTGTTTTCTACTTCTGGCCTTGACAGATTACACCATTGTATAGAGTGAGTAAAAGTTTATTGTTTTACATTTGCTGTTTATGAAATATATGTTTTAAATTGATTAAATTCTCTTTTAGTTCTAATATGAAGAATTTCCTTTGCAGACACCTTACAAATATTCAATACTCAATTAATATTCATTGCATTGCTGCACATGAAATATATGAACTATCAAGAAAGGGTTCAAATAAAAAAGCTTACATTGTTCATTTTCATAAATATAAATCTTGCCAAATCTCTATCATTTTCAACAGCAGACATTCTATGTCTACTATCAAAAACACTTATTGCATACAGGAACAAAATACAATTGACAATTGAAACTGCAAAAATTTTAAGAACTTGGTTTCAAAGTGTTTCCAATGTCAATCACAAATCGATATTTGACATCTGCTTTGAGAAGTCTCTCCATTGCAGTGTTAACATAATCCACAGGAATGACTTCGATTTCAGGTTCTATATTGTGTTTAGCAGAAAAATCAATCATCTCCTGAGTTTCCTTCAACCCTCCAATTGCACTTCCAGCAATCAACTTTCTCCCTGCCAATCAATGTCATCATCATCAAAATCTTATTGCTTCTAATCAAACAAGAGATCAATACAAATATTTTTCATATATATGGTTGTTTACCTTGAAGTAATGGAAAGATAGGAAGCTCCAAAGGCTTTTCTGGTGCACCAACCATTACAAGTTTACCATGAGATTTCAGTAATCCAATTAGAGGCACTATTGGATGATTAGCTGAAACTGTATCAATGATACCATCCAAAGTACTTGCTGCAGCCTATAAAATTATTAACAAAATTAGTTAATTAATACATAACCAATTTACGGATGCCAATTTTTGAGAAAATCATAATTTGAATCTATACCTGCATTTTATCTTGGTCGCGGCTTATCAGAAATGAGTCGGCTCCCAAGTGTTCAATTGCTTCTTTTTCTTTGTTAGGCGATGTACTAATTACAGTAACATTAGCACCAAAAGCTTTGGCATACTTAACAGCCATGTGACCAAGCCCGCCAAGCCCAACAACACCTACATGAAGCCCAGGCTTGTCGAGTCCAAAATATCTAAGAGGACTATAGACAGTGATACCAGCACAAAGGAGCGGTGCAGCAGCTTCAAGTGGTAAGCTATCAGGAATACGAATCACAAAATGCTCATCAGCAACCATTGAATCTGAGTATCCTCCATGTGTGATTGTTCCGTCACTATGTTTAGCACCATATGTGAGTGTAGATTGGGGGCAATAATTCTCGAGACTTTCCTCGCAATTTTGACAGGTACGACACGAATCAACTAAGCATCCGACGCCTACTCTGTCTCCAACTTTAAACTTGTCTACTTTGCTTCCCACTTCTGTCACTATACCAGCAATCTCATGCCTGTGGTCATGCAATCATGCATGCGTACGTGAATTGAAATGAAATTGTAATAGAAAATTACTTTATAGAAATCTAAAATATGTGATCGTTTAAAGCATACCCTGGAACTAGTGGATATTTGGACATGCCCCATTCATTCTTCACCATATGGAGATCTGAGTGACATATTCCACAATACAATACTTTGAATGCCACATCTTTTTCACCGGTTTCTCTGAAATTCAATAAAACAAATTATCAATAATTGGTGTAAAATAATAATAATTAATTAAAACGATGAAAAGAGTGAAGAGGTGATATAAGAGAAGTGAAGTGAACCTTCTCGAGAAACTGAAAGGTGAGAGAACACCGGAGGAATCTCTTGCTGCATAACCAAAGGCTTTGTTAGGATGCTCCAATTCAGGTTGTGTTGCCATTTCAATGTCAACAAAAGGAAGTGAATAATAAACTATATGTATATGTATGTCTCTCTTGGTGGTGATGATACTATAGCAAAAGGAATACTAGGTTGGTTGTTTTGGATATTACGAGGTAGTGGGAGTTATTTATAATGAGCATATGTCGTGTTGCGAAGGCGGTTGTTGTTGTTGTAGTATTTACGTATGCGGTGACGTTATCTATAGCGTGTTTGACATATTAGGTGACGGTTTATTTTAAAAGGTAGGTCAAAAGTCGGTGACTTTGAGATGCTCTAACTATTCAAAATAGTTACCCCTTCCTCCCTTTCCAAATTATACTCTCTTAGTCAAACTATTACTTGCACTGAATCCACACTAGTCTAATAATCATAATTTCATCTTAAAAAATAATAAATAAGATGGTATGCAATAAAGTCTTCTTACACTTATCAATTTTAGTTACTCCCTACCATTACAATTTCCAATTTATTTTCGGGTGGCCACACACAAAGATGAGGGGGTGAGAATAGAGAATGCAAATTAAAGAACGATATAGACGGGAGAGAGATTCAAGATGAACTTATGTGTGCCATAGAAGAAAGAACAGCTTTGCTATTTGTACACCGCCGTACTACACCGTATGCACGGATGACACTATTCACCGTCCGTATATGAAGAGTAAAATATTATTTGAATATATTTTTTTTACTTTTTATTTTATTTTAATAATTTTTTTTTACGTTTTTAAAAAAAATATTTGATAATACCTGCAGATTTACTTCCGGATTTACCTGCATTTGACATTACCTGCGGATTTACCTAAATTCGTAGGTAAATTCGCAAGTAAATCCGCATGTATTGTCAAATTTGTAGGTAAATTCGCAAGTAAATCCGCATGTATTGTCAAATTCGTAGGTAAATCCGCAAGTAAATTTGCAGGTACTGTCAAATCTGTAGGTAAATCCGCACTTAAATCCGCAGGTATTGTCAAATCCGTAGGTATTGTCAAATATTTTTTAAAAAAACGTTAAAAAAAATGATACTTTTTTTTTAAAAATATTTATTTAATATTTTACTATTCATGTACGAACGGTGAATAGTTCTGTCCGTACATGAATAGTACGTCTGTACCGTACGGACATACGGTGTAGTGTAAGAAACTGGTGTAGGAATAGCATTTTTCAAGAAAGAAAGGACATAGATGTTTAGGCGAGAAGACAAATAGTTTTTAGAATATTATAATGTGTTACTTCACAAATGTTTCAGGAGACATCAGAATAAAAGATATTGAAATTAAACAAAGATTTTAAAAATCGGAGATATAATGCACAAGGGGTGATGAACTCAAATTCTAGAGGTGACATGCGATAGGGGAAAAGGACGCGGTAGAGGGGTGGAAGGGGATGAAGTATGTTGCAAATGAAGAGGATGTCACATGAGTTAAGAAGGGGGTTATTGGAAGAGTTCACAACATTGACGAGGTCTCCATGTTAGAACAAACAATCATGGATGTGGGAATTCTTTAATTGTAGGTGATTTTAATAAAGGGAAACAAAGTATTTATAAAGGTCCAAGAGAAAGAAGACTTTCATTCCTTGGTGAAGGAAGCAAAAGAATTCTTCCAATATTGGTTTGTAAGTCTAAAGAAGTGGTATCCAGAAGTGGTGATGAATGGTATCACTATTTGGATCAGAATATACAGAATCCTAATGCACACATGGAATCAGAACTTCTTTGAAAGGCTATGATGGAGGAAGAATCTTTTATGTGTCCAATTAATATACAAAAGTAGAATCCTTCTTACAAAAGAAGTTTAGATGAAGAACTTCGAGAGTCTGAAAATGATAAAGATTCAACATTCATGAAAGTTCTTGAGGAGGAAGATGAAGCAGAATAGAAAGAGTTGGAAAATAATTTTGAAGCAATAATGGCTAATGATGAGCAAAACGTGGAAAGAGTAGAAGTTTTCATTCCCAATGAAATGGGTGGAGAATAGTGTGATAACCAAAGATTTCAGGGGGGGTATGGAGTCAGACAGTAGAATATGTAACATCCCGATTTTTATTAATTATTTATTTAAATAATTATTTTTTATTAGTTTAATTATTTTATTATTAGGTGGTATGATAATTATTTAATTGTGTGTTAGTATGTTAATTGGGTTATTTAAATATTTAGTAGAATAATGAATTAATAGAGCCTAATTATTAGAAATATAAGTAATGATGGGGTGTGTGTGACTAAGCCCATTTAGTTAAGAAATATAGTAAGAAAGAGATTAGGTTAGTGTCATAACTTTCATTTGGGAGAAAAGAAGAGAAAGAACAAGAGAGGAGGAAAAAGAGACAGAAGAGAAAGAGGCAACCTTAGAATTGAAGATTCTACAAGAAGTAAGGGGGAGAATCCATGTTATTATGGGTGTGTATACTATGCAATGGGTAGATTGTATGTTACGTGTTCTTAATTTCACAATTTTATAACTTTCTATGTTAGGGTTTATGTAGAAATCCATGAATTTATGTGAATAATCATGTTCTTGTTGATTGTATGGATGACCCATGATAGAACCGTGATCAGGAACCCTTATATGTATGATTATTGGTTGTTTGGTTGGTTTTGTTTGGTCTAAAATGATTTTTGGAGTGTGCTATTGTTCGCAGTAATTTTTGACAAACAACCGCTAGTCCTCCAAACTCTATATTTTGGTAACTTGCAGGATCGACTAGATTGATCCTAGGAGATGTGTCACAGTTCTTATTATTTCCATAATCATACTTACATTAAACATTATTTCGAATGTCAAAAGATAATGATAATTCTCTTAAAGATTATAACTTATCTAAGAACAAGAATAAAAATGGTGTTTCCAACAAATTCTAAATGACTGAATCTTAATGCTTAAATTGACAATTTTGCAGGAAAGTAAAAGGCATGTAAAATGACTTAAACTTAAAGGGTTTTCGACTGTAAAAGTAAAGGATTTTTATAAAAAAAGGTACAAAATGACTTGTATTGATAAATAACTTTAACATAAAAAGTGGTGTTTCTTATACGTACATTCTCAACAAACTCATTTCTCTTACGCTGGTACTTTGAGTATTTGAGTAACTTTTGTACAAAATGAACACCCGAATACTAACATTAAGATCCCTATTTATACTAATTTCGACCCTAACGGTCTCTTCACAGAAATATGCCACGTTCGACATTTCAAATGCTTCGATCTTCTAAAGCTTCCACGCGTCCTTCTGGCCAAAACGAATTTGTTTGAATTTCAAACTTTCCTGCTCCAACCCTTGAAACAATCCAACGTGACTTATCGAAGCGTGTTTCCAAATATCTAAAATATTCTAAGTCCTTTACTCCTTCGATTTCAAAGGCATTATTTTGGACTCTACCTCGACATAACATTAAGTTCTTCATAAGAATGAAACTCATAAATGGCTTTATGAAATCTTATCTCATGCTATTCTTCAAAACATGGTATCCTTAAATCAACATTAACTACATATCAAAATCCCCAGCTAACAATGTGCCCCCAATAAATGTTTATTTTGAATTGATGCAGAAATGGATATTTTTTGCAACTTTTAGATTTCAACCAAACAACCTTTCATTGACCCTCAATCCATGATGTCACAATCAATCATGACTACTTTTTCAAAACGTCTCCTCAAGACGTGTGTGCATCAGTTATTCCATCATTACTATTAGTTTCCAAGAAAAAATGAATAGTAACCTCCCTGCCTTCCTCACAGGGTTATGACACATGCCCCACTAACTCTTTGAGATGTAACCCCTTCATTTTCCAAAAACCCAACTATAAATAGTTCATCTTCTTCATTCCTCATTTCTATTTTCACAACCTCCAGAATTTTCTGTATTTTTTTATAAACATTCCAACTCTCTCCTCAAAGCTTCATCAAACTTTATTTCTTCAACAATGTCTCCTAACAAATAACAACAGAACCCATGAACACTAAAGAGGTTGGGACTTCCAAGGATTCTGCTTCTTAATCCGAACCAACTAGCAAACTCATGACTTCTGGGAATCAAGAGTTCATATCGCCTCCTAAGCTTACCAAAGAACAAAAAACAATTTATGCTTCCTGTAACACCCCTTTTATACCCCAAAATAAATAAGCATATAATCAGAGAATAAGCATGCATATAATTCAAAAGGGCGTCACATCGACTTTTCAAAAACTAAAAGCCTTTAAAAACCGACAGCATTTACTTACACTATATGATACACCTGGTCATTTCAAATAACACTTCTCAATTAATCATATTTTATCTAGAATATGCATTCACAGCGAAAACTACCAATACTCATGTGTTTCATAAAATGATCCATGTCCCATACCATGATCAAGTCTCAATAATCATATCAACATAAATTAAAACATAATTCGGAATATTTGGCTTAAGAGCCTATCAAACAACAAGTAATAACATAACAGGTTCTCAAATCAAGCGTAATACATAACCGAATAGAAACATGAGTTCAAATAACTAGTCTACCCAGTGTTACATGACCAGAGCATCGACTTACTACCTAATCTCCAAAAACTCAGAAGAAACTCCGACTAAAATCACACGCGAACTACTAACTCCAGAACCTGCATGTCGCCAAACGAGGGCAACATTAAAACAAAAGGGTGAGAATACGAATCATTATGAAGAAAGTATAATAAGATACAATGGTTGAATCAACATTTCAAGTAATTAATCACACTATGTATAACCATATAGATAATTATAATCGATCGATATTTCACATGTTATCAAGTATACAACAAGTATAAAGAGTATAATATTCAATTCCAATATTATATTCTCAATTACACACACAACCATAATGATCACATATTCACACATTTAATCAAATATGCATTCAAACATCACTCATTTCAATTATCAAGCTCATATACACATCACAACTACATCAACTTCACATAATCAATTATCGCATAATTCTAATGTGACTCAATGCAAGATATGTGACGCTATGCATGTGGTACCGCAATGTGAACCCAACGTTTCACCGCTTTCCGATTCAATATCTAGAATCCAAGCCACGCTTCCGATCCGGACAAGACCAAAGCCCACCAAAATGTAAACATATAGTTTACCGCTTCCGATTCACTCTAGAATCGAAGCCTCGCTTTTGTTTCAAAGCAAACCACCTTTGTTTCAAGGCACAACATGATATGAATGTATGTACAATGTTAATCAAACATATGCAATTAAGATCATCTCTACCATCTTAATATTTAGCATATCACAATAATTCACTCTATGAATTATCCACAATATTGTACACAACATTCTCAACACATACATATCATTCACATATAAAATGTCAATTAATCAATTACGATTCATAAAATCCAATTAACACTAGTATCCATACTATCTCATGTCAATTCACATTTATCACATATATATGAATATACACATTATCAAAACAACATCATTGGCATGACAATATATTATTCTCAACATAAATATTCGAGCCAAAAACCCAATTACAGATAAATTCTCAAAATATCGTAATTTACCATCAAACCGAATAGTTGATCTAATTCCAAATTATACTCCAATCAATTAAACACATTGAAATTAATTCAACTATTAATTTAATCAACCTATTAATAATCATACTATATTAATTTAATTCACTTATATTTCTACTCCATTTCCAATTTCTAGCATTCTATTGCTCATGACCATTTTTATTGAAAAGAATATCGCGCTAGCTTTCTAACGCCTCGAACGGAGACTCAAACAGAGTTACGGTTCAAAATATATGAATTGTTAAAGTTTCAACAAAAAAACAAACACCGACATCATACACTAACAACTCTAAACATGTCAAAATTACGCAAAAACAAATAAAAATATGACTCTTAATAACTCTAAACAACTCTGACAACTTATTGTCAACTCTAACAACTCTATTGACAACTCTAACAACTCTGTTGACAATTATATTAAATTGTTAAAATTTATTTATAAAGAATATTTAAATAAAACACAATTTCGGTCGATTTGTAAAATATCACAATTTCAACAAAATAACATTACCACGTTAATCTACTAATTAAACTTAGCTACCACGTAAATTTTCATCAAATTCCGGACAACTAATTATACCGTTTAATTTCGCTATTCGGTCAAACGGGACTGTTTCTACTGTATTTCAATTTACAATGGTTCATTTCCAAATTCCATTACTACTGTAACAGGGCAAGTGGTTCTATACTGTTCCAATTCTATTTAATCTTATAATTGTGGTTCACTTCTATTGTAATACACAATTCTATATGTTTCTAAAGTAATAGTATAAAAATGGAACATGACAGTACACAGAGAAAAGAAAACAAAATAATAAGAAATCTAATCTAGATGGTAGACTAGATTGTGCACTACTCCACTTAAATTAATAAGAAGAAAATCAAAACAATTAAAATACTGTGTACCTTTTACGTTTTTGAAAATAGAAATGCATGTGTTGGAAGCTAGCTCTAGTGAATTGAATTTAATTAGAGACTTTGGTCAGTTAATAAGACAAAACAAGTGTGTGGTTTGCTAATAAAGCGAGAGACCTGCCTCACACTGTTGACCGTCAAGGTCCGGCGGCTTATGCACAACATTCTTCACTTTCCATTCCATAAAGAATTCATTTATTTCAAATACGCACAGCAACACAAGCAAATGAAATTTTTTTATGGATTCAACTAACAAACAAACCTACTCATATCAATATTCTACCCATTGACCCAATTATACTAACGCATAATAATAAGGATTCTCCCCCTTACCTCTTCAATTTCTCCTCCAAACCCTAGCTTCTCCTTGTTCTTCCCCTTTTGCTCTTCTCCTCCACCTTCTATTCTCTTCAAAATGACCAAATGAAATGAAAATGACTACTCTCCTTAACCCTTACTAACTTATGGTTTATAAAATGGGCTTAAGAAAATATAACTCACTCAATTATTTCTACTTCAAATAAATAGGCCCAATACTCATAATCTCTTAATATATCTATTTAGCTCAATAAACTAAACCAATACAAATATACACATAGTCAATTAATTAAATTAATTATTATATCACCAAATAATTAAATGAATAATTAACACATCAAATAATTAAATAAATAATTAACACACCAAATAATATAAAATAGTATAGTAAAATAAATACTAATAAAATCCTCCAATAACTCAATGTCTCATATTTCCGGTCTAATCTTAATTACTCAAAAAAATTCCCAAAACGCTAAATATTAACTCATTAATATTTCTAATAATAAAAATATTAAATTTTTTGATTAAATATCGATCCGCTATCCTGAACTAATACCGACTAAATCGTCTCAAAACGCGAAAATTTCAATAAACATCATAAATGAATAAATAAGCAAATAATCATTAGAAACACCAAATAATATAATTACTAATATAATTAATAAAATAGTAATAAAAATCGGGATGTTACACTTCCCAAGTATTAATTCCTTCCTTTATTTCTAGTAAAACCCTAGGTTTTACGGGTCATTTGATCTCTACAGGACATCTAGAAAAATATGTAGAGTTTTTCCCCACTTATCATGTTACAAAACCCACAGTTAATAAAACTACACCTCCTAAGAAGATAACAAAGCAATAACGGTAAACCGAATATGTTGATTCTTTGTATCTTCTTCCCCTTGATCTTGAACCAGATCAAGTATCTTCCAAGAGATTATCTTTGATTCCTTTTCTACAGTGTCGTGAATTGCTCGAACCCTTGTTCTTCAATCTCTACACTCAGTTGAATCGTTGATGAAGTCTCTTGACAAAAACCCCCAAAATTCACCAATCTTGGAGGACAAAATCCGCAGATTTTATTCACCAAAAACCCCACAAATCTTCACCCACTAGGAACCTTCAATTCCTTTCCATGGACGTTATCGATCTTGATCACAAACCCTCACCACAAGAATTATTGTGTGTAATTGTGTTGGAGTTGAGAAGAAGAAAGAAGATGAGAAGCCTTTGTGTATCTTTCAGTTGTTGGTGTTAGAGCTTCAATAATTAACTGAAAATGATATATAAAGGTGCTAGTACAGCTAACACAGGGCAAGCGCATAATTTGGCAAGTTTTGAGGAGATAGGTCGACCTACTTCATTGATTGGGTCGACCTAAATGGAACAGATTCAACAAAACTATATTTGTTTCCAGTTGGGTCAACCGGTTGGGGCTCTGGGTCGACCTAAAATCAGTTGGATTTGGTTCTTGTGATTTTTCTTCAGTTTAGGTCGACCTAGGCATTTGGTTGAGTCGACCTAAATGGAACAGAGGTGAGACTTCTTTATTCACTTCAGTTTGCGTCGACCTAAAGGCTTAGTGGGTCGACCTATCTGAGACAATTCCTTCTACTGGTTGAATGAAGCCTTCTAGGTCGAGATGGGCTTGTGGTGAGTCGACCTAAAATGCCTTAGATAGTCAAAATCCTACTTTTCCTTATGTCATTCACTTGTGGCTTGATATTTGTTCAACTATGATGTTTGTCATGAATCTAAAACTTCTTGATGAGTGTAGGCTTGTACTTACAAATTTCACCCAAGAATCACCTATTATTTAGCCTTTTTTTATTTGGAAAATATAATTGATAATTATTTTTATTTAATCATAGTTTATTATAATTATTTTTAATGTTTTGTTGTTTACTTAGTGCAATTGTACACTAAATATTGATATAAATACTCTACATGTTAATTATTATATGCATATAATAATAGAAATAATTTAAATACTTAAATATTTAGATGTGACAAAAATTTATTAATTAAAAAAATTAAAAGGTAAGTTAGTGTGATGAATAATCATAAATAATTAAATAAATAAATATAAAAATATGAAATTACAATTATATCATCAATTTTAAAGTCAAAGTTATTAATTTACCTAACAATTTTATATATAAGATTTTGACGGAAAATTTGTTAAATAACCTAACAACTTTATATATAAGATAATTTTTAATTTTAGTAAGTAATTATTATATTTTTTGACACATTTTATTGAGAGAGTTTGTAAGATTATCCTATTATTTATGTATTTATTAATTAAGAATTTGTAGGATTATATAATCATTATTTATCATCTATTTATTTATTTATTTGTGAGGACGGATATTCTTACTCCAAGAGTAAGTTAATAACATTTATTCTACATTTTGACCATTAATTTTTCTTAATCTAATGGTTAAAAATAATAAATAATAATTTTCTCTCACCACATTTAATTACTTATCATTTCTAACCATTAAATTAAAAAGAATTTGTTAATAATTTATTCTTGAGTAAAATATCCCTCATCTTTATTTATTATTTTTTTACCATTAAATTAAGTTGAATAGTTCATCCTTCCATAACATGCTTATACATATAAAATACATAAAATCTCTCATTCCACTCCGTGGATTTCTCATGCACCATGTAACTTTTCAAAAATATCACATATTTTCAGAAGTGTATTTTTAAAATCACAAAAAAAAAATGCTTCCGTAAATGTATTTTTGGAGGTCAAAAATAAAATTTCGCCGGATGTCTAAAGTATTATAGGGTGGATTGAGGTATATTCAAAATATATTTATTAATTAATACTTAGAGAAAAAAAGGAAAAATAAATAAAAAAAATTATTATTATTATTTATGGACTTGAAGGATTATATTGTTATTATTTATTATTTATTATTTACGTATTATTATATATTTTTTACGTGAAATTTTGGTGGAAGGAAAGAAGTAAGATTATAATTTGGGGAATTTTGGTGGGAAATTTCGTTGGATTACATTATTTATTATTATTTATGAATATATAAATTATATTATTATTTTTATCATATTATTGTTTAGTTATTATTAATATATATTTATGGTAGGAAATATTTGTTAATTATTATACTCTAATTTAGTACGATGACAGGATGACATATGATTTTTTTGTAAAATAAGTATTAAATTTATAAAAAGTAAGTTCTTCTTTTCTCAATTAAAAAAATGATAATAGCTGGCAACTGTCCTTGATCTAAGGAGTGGGGGGTACGGACACATGTAGTTCGCCTAACCATTGACAAAGACCCCTACTCACCCGTCCTAGCAGGACATATGGCTAAAACATTGCCACATATACTATTGTTATAACTTGTGGATTTTACCTCTTCCCATAACATCAATAATATCTCTACTCTTTTTATTGTTTCTCAGATCCTTTCTTCTTCTCTGAAATTGACATGGCTTCACAACCAGAGACCGAACATCCCAAAAAGGCTTTCGGATGGGCAGCCAGGGACAAATCTGGTGTCCTCTCTCCTTTCAAATTCTCTAGAAGGTAACCATACTCACTCTTCTATCATTTCTGAAAAATTATGTGTTCGCGTCGGTGTCTAAAACTGATACGACACTTATGATTATGTTTAATTTACTTACGTGGTCCGTAGGATTTGTGTAGGTTCTAATATTGTTATTTTGTCTTCTTGTATGTTGGTTAGAATCACATGCTGATATATTTTATTTTCAGGGAAACCGGTGAAAAAGATGTGGCATTCAAAGTCTTGTATTGTGGTATATGTCACTCTGATCTCCACATGGTGAAAAATGAGTGGGGAAATTCTACTTATCCAATTGTTCCCGGCCATGAAGTCGCTGGCGAAGTAACGGAGGTAGGAAGCAAGGTAAAAAATTTCAAAGTTGGAGACAGAGTAGGTGTAGGATGCATGGTTGGATCTTGCCACTCATGTCAAAGTTGTGCTGATAATCTTGAGAATTACTGCTCAAAGATGATTCTCACATATAGTGCCAAGAATGTTGATGGATCAATCACGTATGGAGGCTACTCAGACACCATGGTTTCCGACGAACAATTTGTGATCCGAATTCCTGATGCCATGCCACTTGAAGCCGCCGCTCCTCTCCTTTGTGCCGGGATCACGGTGTTTAGTCCTTTGAAGTATTTTGGACTCGACAAGCCCGGTTTACACTTGGGTGTCGTTGGTCTTGGCGGATTAGGTCATATGGCTGTGAAATTCGCCAAAGCTTTTGGTGCTAATGTTACCGTGATAAGCACTTCTCCTAATAAAAAGAAGGAGGCAATTGAACATTTAAAAGCTGACTCGTTCGTGGTTAGTCGTGAACAAGATCAAATGCAGGTGTGTATAAATAATAATTCAATTTGTCTTTATAAAATGCGTGTTGCAGCCTCAGACACACGTTCTGTGTCCGCCATTTGTATGACAGTGCTAATGATATTCATTATATTATGTTACAGGCTGTAATGGGAACCTTTGATGGTATCATTGACACTGTTTCGGCAATGCATCCACTAATTCCCTTGCTTGGTTTATTGAAAAATCATGGGAAATTTGTTATGGTTGGAGCTCCAGAGAAGCCATTAGAGCTTCCTGCATTTTCTTTAATTGGAGGTAAGCATGCAACAAATAATTTAATATACATAGATTATCTCATATTAAAATATGATTAGTTATAGAGATTTTTAATTTTTGTTTCACATTTTTTGATAGGGAGAAAGATAATTGGTGGGAGTATGATTGGAGGGATAAAAGAGACACAAGAAATGATTGATTTTGCTGCCAAACATGATGTGAAACCTGATATTGAGATTATTCCAATAGATTATGTAAATACTGCGATGGAGAGGCTACTCAAGTCTGATGTGAAATATCGATTTGTTATTGATATTGGAAAGACATTGAAGGCTAGCTCTTGAAAACCAAAGATTATTTCTCTCATTTTCTAGTTATTTAATCACATTTTGTAACTCATTCCGTTTTAATTTACTTTAATCTTTGTTATTGATGTCTCGTTACTATTTGTTCAGAGACATCCGATTGTATGAGCGTAAATTCGAACATGCGATCCTATTTATTCAATTTAAAGATTGAAAGTTTCGGCCATTTAGCTACAAGACAAAAGAAAAGTTTGTTATGATAAAAAAAAGCTTCTTTGTCATTTAAATCTCTTTCATCCTTTCTTTATGGCATTAAAAATTGAACCTACTATTGATAACAACATAAGCACAATATACAACTAGCCTTACTATTTTCTTGAAACCATTGCTTTCTAGCAACATATTTAATAATCTAAAAGGACATCTTCCTCTATTAAAAAATTCACACATTCAACTTGGTAGTGGGAGGACTTTCTAAGCGGATATAATCATATAAAACTCCTTGAAAAATTGATCCATATCTTGATTGTCTCAAATATAATGTGTTATCTCCTTTCACCAAATGAATACTTGGTACTTGTATAGTAAATAACCAATATAGTCCATGGATTCCATGTCTTGGTATGACATTGTCACCTCCTATTCTATTTGTTGTGAAGTAAGGAAGATCATCTCTCATGTTATTGAACCAAACCTATTTATCCATCATAAAAAAAAAAAATTAAGTATATATATTAATTTGTATTAACATTAACTAAAAATTAATTATTAACTTATTAGTTAAGAGGATTAAGTATTAAAAAATAAAAAATAAACTAATGTACCTGTACTTCAGCATAAGAGGCACTTGCTAGGGCAAGTTGTAATGTGTAATTTCCATTTAATACATTACTAAGTTTAAATATAACATTCCATGTGGTTGCTTGATAAGTTTTATTTCCTATGATTCTGTATATATGAGTAAAGATTAGAGTAAAGTGTAGAAATAATATATAATTATGATAAATAAACAGAACCAATTTACCTTGGAACATGAGCGAAAAACCAATCATTTTGATATTTACTAACACCAACTTTGTAAACAAGGTCATGTTTTGGATATAAATCGGTGTAACGATTCCATAATCCATAATTCCTAAACCTGTCATAGTAAGTGAAAAGTAAGATTAATACTATCTCGGATGTTTTTTATATGCACGGCGAAAATACTGCTTATAAAAACGGAGAAAATAGTTAAAGATAGGATAAACTATCGAATAATTGGTTATAGACTTACTTGTCTATCGGGCTGTTAATATATAATTTGTTTAAGAGGTTAGGATAAGGGTTTGGTACAAAAAATTCAGCGGCCGATCGATCTGGAATGCCGATTTCCCATAAAGTAGGGCCATTTCTTGGAGGATTATATACAAGTGAATTCAAATTGATGGTAGATCCTACAAGTATATACATTATTATTATAGAGTCACTGTCTAATGGAATAAAGTTATAGTTAATAAGTTTGAAGTTTTATTTATATATTTCAAATTTATTTTTATAATTTACCTGGTTTAATTGTAATATCATTATTATATTTGTAATCTCCAATGAAGCCAGGAACCCATGCAAACAAGTTGTATATTCCAGGTACAATATTCTTTATAATAAAGTTTCCATTTTTGTCTGATCGAGTCCAAAATTGATATCCCTGTAAAATTTTAACACGTTTCGAATCATTTTTAGTTACATAAATATGTTACACTAACATTCAATAAACAACGTGTATTCTGACTAATTACGAAGATACCTTGCCTTCTATCTGCCACGACCCTGCAGGCCCAGGCAGAGCTAGACCAATGTAAGCATTGTTAGCATTTTGAGATTGATTCCTCCTATTAAATATGGTAACGCAAAAAATTCAGCTCGATTAAAAGTAAATAGTCAGAATGATTTATATTAAAAAGTATTGTTATTTTAGCACATATTTTTGGTCAAGAGATTATTCACTTTACCAGTCTTGGACTCTTAATCTTCCTTGTAGTGATCCTCTTTGGTTAGGTGGAATAAAATCTTTTGATTGAGGAAAATCATAAGGCCAATTTTTAACTTCACTCGATAGCTGATTAATCAAAGAATAATAGTTAATAATGTGTCATATTATAAGCTAAACAATATAAATAAATAAATTGTATATATGATTGTTAATGAAAATATAAACCTTTTGTTTAGCATCTGACCATAGAGATTTGAATTGATTATTACTTGAAGCAGAATTCAAGTAAACAAAAATAGGTCCAAAAACCTTTTTATATGTCTCTCCTTCTTTGAATTCTATTTCTACCTGTGTACCAGCATAGTGGGTGCTCACAAACATCTACATATAAAGATATAAATAAGCAAAAGAAAAAATTATAAATGCTTTTTGAAAAATTCTAACACAATTTAGAGAATTGGTGGGTTTTTGTTGAACTTACTGAGAGGCAAATTGGGCCAACATGAGATGTGAGATCTTGTTTAACAGGCCCACCATTGCGGAACTCATTGCTCGGTGTTATGATCCAAAAGCCCACGGGCTTTTCGGAATCCGCGGTAATCCATCCATTAACTTGGTTGTATTGATTTTCACTTGAGTATTGATATTTATCATCCACCTTAATCCGCCATAAAAATTATATTAGAAATGCACCTATAATACATAAACAATTAAGAAAAGTATGTAAATGCATAAAAGAAAAGAGTTACCTCTCCTTTAAATTCTGGATTAGATGGATTAGTTAACAGAACAGCTTCAGGAAATGCTAATTGTTGTCCTCTTTTTCTATCATTGTTAGATGGCATTTTTCTTTGTCTAGTATCTGATATGGCCATATAGTTGAATCTACATGTGTAGTCTCTACTTTATTAGTAATGCATATATAGTTTTTTATTTTTTTGTAATTTGATATCAAAAAATGTAAGTATATTTGTACGTAGTATGATGTTAAATTGCGATTGCGGTTGCTGCGACGATGCGCATTAGGGTCGTTGTAACGTGAATTTTTATTGGGATGTATTTGAAATACACACGTGAAAAACACGTTATGATTTTTCATTACATAATAAATAAATTGAGTTTGAGGTTTCGAAATTTTGAGTTATGATGAAAATAACATGCAATATCTAATGCGGCCGAACGCATGATTTTAAATCATGCAACAATTGTGGTTCGATGCAGCTACGAAGACTACCATATCAACAATATTACAGTTGTGGGCCGCAATTTAAAATCATAATATGCATTTTAATTACCTGGCTTCATTTAGCTTATAAACAATCCTTATTTGATCAATTGTAATGGCAGGAAATCCTTTTGGCCTTTGAAATATCACATAGGAATAAAACCCTGAATCACCACTTCGCAATATATACCTGTAATATTGAATTAATTAATACAACAAATATTTTAATAACTAATATTCACTTACATTATAAGTCAGGTTCGTAAAGCTAAGTTATAATCAATTTAAGAGTTTGTTTATCTTAAAATTTCAGGTTCGAATATAATTCTACTAGTTGGAATTAGTCCCTCGAATTAGTCGGACATGGAGCTTAATACGATGACTCGGATATTTGGATATAGCATTTATAAAAATAATAATACATTTTAGAAAGTTGTGTCTAAGAATCGAGAGTAGGAGTTCACCTTTGGTCCATGTTTATAGGTACATTTGAAGAATCCATGGAAGATCTCCATGTCCTTAAAAATGAAACCTCAACTATATTCTCCTTGTTTGTAATTACAGTGAAATTTGTCCCTTCAACTCTGCAATGATAATTTCAATAATAAGTTTTGTGTTAGTTATTAACATATATATCATGAAGGTATCAAAATATACATTAAATTAAATTAAATTATAGTACCTTTGAGTTAACTTGCCAGAAGAAATGTCTAAGTACCTGTTATATATAATATGAAAGCCTAATTATGTCATTTATATTTATATAACTAAATAAAAGCTTGTAGAAAAACATTAAATTAATAAAATTAATTAATTTAATATGAAATTATACCCTCTATCATTTTCTTCATTTCTTGCATCAAGTACATTATCTATTCCAGCATATGATAATCCTCTGACATACCCTTCAGGGTTGGACAAAGTGAGAGAAATTATTCCATTGCTAATCACCACCTGAAAATCAAAGAAAAAAAATATATCAGGAAAACAATTTTTTATATTTTATTCATTTTGTCTACTAATATTTCAAAAATTATCATCTATGTGTAAATAATATTATCATCTCTTTAAATATTAAATTGCAACTCTAAATCGTAATTGTGATTGCAATGCAGCATTTCGACTTCAATAACCTGTTCAGAATTTTGATTATTAAGAGTGACTCGAGAATTAGCACTCGTCGATTCTAGGTTGTCGAATTTCCTCAAGTTTCTTCTGCAAGTGAAAGCAATACAAAGAAAATAAGTAAAAAAAGAACCTAGTATATATTATATAAATATTAAATTTAAAAATAAAGTATAGGGAGAACCTGAATGAAAAATAAAGTATAGGGCGAACCTGAATGAAAAATTCTCAGAATGAGCACCATGAATGAAACAGAGTTGAAAAGACACTATATACCACAACAACAAGAGAACCCTTTTATTCATGCCACCTTCCATCTTTATCTTTAAACAATATCAACCTGCAAATAATTTGAAAACAATCCATGTCAAAGAATTAACGCCAAAATAAACTTTGATACAAAATACTAACTTTAATAATGAAAAAAAAGAAAAGAGTTATGTGTATATATAAGACAAGTTTGATCATAAATAACCTTGATAATAATCAACAAACTTTTGATAAAACCATATGGATGAAATTGTTAGCTATATATATTGGAATTGGTTTTCAAAATTACTATACAATCCATGCATTACTATGTAATATATATAGTAAATTCTTTTGGTTTATAATTATTAATGCAAAGGCTTAAAAAAAAACCCTTAAAAATATATCTTAATTTTTAGATTAATAATAATCAACGGTCAAGAATTGGTGTCATGACACCTTAGTGTCAATTGATCTTATCATATATATATATATATATATATATATATATATATATATATATATATATATATATATATATATATATATATATATATATATATTACAAAAGCACATTTTCATCTCGAACACTTGCATGCATTTAGATAAAGCCAAATAAACGACCTCATACATACATTACATTATTATATACAAATTATAAAGTTCAATTACCAACTTTAGCAAAATAAAGATTAAAACTTTTTTATACATAAAAAAAGGTTAGGTCAAATGTCAACTTTTTTTTTGTTTGAATTGTTTTTTTTTCTGTCTTTATACAGAAAGTAAAGAATCTTATTAAAAATGAATATAAGAAATATTCTAATAAATCCATTAAAAATTATATAAATTATTATAAGTAATTGGATATCAATATTTTATTGCAAATTAGTTTACAATTTAAATTTATTTTAAAATTAAATAATTATAAATGAAACATGTCATTAAATAATAGAATATGATTGAGTGGATTATCGATACCCAACTAAATTCAAGAGTACCTAAAAATTAAAAAAATAATTTGTGGGCATATTCCCTGAATATCTTCATCATTTGATCCTTTTCCATAACAATATATATTATCTATGAATAGAAAAAAAATCAAAAAAAATCAATAGTTAATGTTATTTCCATTTCAATATATTTTGGCTTATTTGACATTAGAAAGCGTTTGGTGAAATATAACAATAAGTGATTTTCATACTTCAATTAAATTGAGAATCCTCCACAAGCATATTGTAAAGAAGCTGTTAAGAAATACAAAATAGACAAAATGCAAACCAATAGTATAAAGTAACATGTTTTGTTATTTGAGTAGAATGAAGGAATCAAAATATAAGGGAAAATGACAAAGCACTAGTCTCTACAATACACTTACGATACCTAAATATATATCTGACTTATTTTCAAGAAAGACAAAGGCAATGGACTCAGCACATAGTGAAACATAGTTCTTTGAGAAAATCAATAAAATCAATAAAATACATTAACCATTCAAAATACAGAAAATAATAGCAAATTGTAACGTGAAAGAAAGTGTTATAATAAAAATTAAGAAATGAATGGAGAAGAGCTAACCTGTGAAAATGTGTAATATAGTTGAAAGGAATGTGTATAAATTACAATTTACATAATATGAGAATACACTCTAGTGGTATTTATAAGAGAAAAATAGTATTAAATTTAAAATGTAAAAGAGCTTCACTAAATATATAGAAAATTTTATGATATATTAGAATGACTGACTAAATATATAGAAAATATTATAAAATAATAACTTTATATACCTCTTTCCTTTTATTTTTAGTTATTATAAAATTTTATAATTAAAATGGATATGGTTCATCTTTTTGTACTCTTTTGGATAGTCCAAATTAGTTAACAATTGGAATTATTCATTTTTATAATAAAAAATGTATATTTCCAAAAGAAAAAGAAATTGTGTGAATTATATGATTGTCTTTGGATCTATTATAAAAAGGTCTAATTTTTTTTTTAAAGTTGCTAATTTTTTTATAAGTAAATATGAGACATATACTAATGACGTCTCAAATAACTCTGGTTTTTCTCTAACGGAGTCCGGTTCGACGGTCAATGACCGGGGCCCAAAGTAGACAGAGGTTAGGAGGAGAAGCTTTCGGAACGACGCTCAGTAAGGGGATTCACACCCGAAAGGTAGGAGAACGAGCGTAGCAAAGAATCAAGTACTACTTCCATTTTTTTCTTCACAAATACCAGATAGGAGCTTTAGGACCAAAGCTGTCGATATTTTAGAGCTGTTCAGATGTATAGGGGAGGTGGTGGAAGTGATGATCCTGTAACACCCGTATTTTCTAATTTTAATTTAATTCGAATTTAAATTAATTATTAGAATTATTTTGGTCTTGTGAAATTATTTGGAAAAGATTAGTTATGGCATTGGGCCATACATGGTATTAGTAAGAAGGGGGTGTTATGTTAGTAAAGCCTTTTATTAATTAAAAGTCTATTTTCATAAAAATAAGGAATTGGGAGAAAAGGAAGATTAGACGTGAAAGGAGAACATAGGAATAGAGAAGCTGATATGAGAAAGAGGAACAAAAGAGGAAGAGGACCAATCAAGAATCTTTGTCTAAGGTAAGGGGGACTCTTCCGGTTAGCATCTCTTATCTTGTTATAGATGATAGGGCTGATTAGATGTATTGTTTATGTCAATTTGGTTATATGTTAGATTGGGGTTTAGGATGATTTTGAGGAGAATTATATAATTGATGTTACCCATGTTGAATTCTATGCGTAATTGTGTTTTGATTGATGTTATGGTATGAATATGGAGTTTATTGATGTGCTGTTGTGTTCATCCATGAAAACTAATATGAGAATATGGGTTTTCTAAATAGTTGAGTAGAAGGTTAGGTTTTTATGTGCAAAACTGATATAGGATAGTAGATTGATGAAGTTGGATGAATCCTATAAGTCAAAGTGTGCAAAAATGTTGTTTTAGACTCAAAATCGCAGACTATTAGTGGTGGAAAATGGACTGGTACGATTGCAGGTTTTTGAGAAGACGCTGGCGATTTGAGTGTGATACGCGTATGGGGGTAAGTCATACGCGTATGAGGGACATTCCCAGGGGCCGTACGCATATGGTACGCTGCCTTGTCCCGTCGCAGCGCAGCCTTCTACTGATACGCGTATGGGGTAGTGCGATACGTGTATGGATGACGTCAAACGCGTATGGCCAAGCTTGTGTGCAGGATTTTCCATTTTGTGATTTTTGAAAGTTTAGTGATGCATAACTTTTGAATCGTTGGCCTGTTTTGAGTGCCGTTTCGAGTATGATGAACCTTATGAAATAACCTTTGTGTTGGATGATGATTGGATTGTATTTGAATGATGCTAATATATATAAACATGCTTTGATGATGATGATGATGATTTGAATATGAGACGATGTTGTTCATCGGATCAACGATGGCATAAGTATGTTATATATGTTTGCATTCATTCATAATCATTTGTTGAGGGCTGTATCCAGATGATTGTTGTGGATCAGTGAAAGGCATAATTCCCATTGTGTGTAATTTGTGCTGGAAGGGCCGTATCTTGATGATGTTGGATCGGTCGGTGGGTTATCCCCATTGATGATGTTAGTACCACAAGCATAGTGTCAGTTCATTCATATGCATGATTTTCATAACATGATTGAATGTGTTTCAGTGTTATGGTTTGATGATGTGTGATGGTGTGATGGTGAATTGTCTGAACACCTGAATATAATACAATTGGGTGAATAGTAAAGCTATGAGGTGTTATTATTTATAACCCAATAATATTTGTTAATTGTGAATGAGACTCACCCTTACATGTTGTCATTTTTTAGATTGAGGATAACGGCTTTTGACTTGGTGAGGATTAGCTCATAAATCATTGTGTTTAGTATAGCGTCAGGTGTCATGCTCTGATAATGTAACACTGGGGGACGCAGGTTTTTTAGTTTATAATTTTGATGACTACATTTCTTGTTTTGAGTTATTTTGTGGGATATAGTATCAAAGATGTTATACTTATCCGTACGATGAATTTTCCGCTGTGTTAACATGAGATGTTATGAATTATGATAAATTGTTCCTTAGTGAATGCATGACAATGACGTATGAAGTTTTGTTTTTTTAAATTGTGGCACCCTTGTTCATGTTACTCTGAATTATTTTATTAATGGCCGCGGAGTTTAGAAGAGTGTTACAATAGTGGTATCAGAGCATAGTCGGTCGTTGTGACCAGAGTCTTAGTGTCAGTCCTCCCTGTGTATGCGACTAGTGCGAGTTAACCCTGTAGATACTTTTGTTCTGACGAAATTGTTTGTGATTTAAGCAGAGTAATGGCTGAAAGAGGTGGAAGAAACGATGATGCAATTGCTGAGGCTTTGGGGATGATTGTTGGTGTGCTTGAAGGGGATCTCAATGGAGCTGGTATTGGTACTAACAGGCAGTTGGGAGATTTTCAGAGGAACAACCCTCCGTTGTTCAAAGGCACTCACGACCCTGAAGATGCTCAGAAGTGGCTGAAGGAAATCGAGAGGATTTTCAGAGTGATTAATTGTGCTAAGAACCTGAAGGTGAGGTATGGTACTCACATGTTATCTGAGGAAGCTGACGACTGGTGGATTGCTACCAAGACAGAGCTAGAGACTGATGGAATAGCAATCACTTGGGCTGTGTTTAAGAGGGAATTTCCGAGGAAATACTTTCCTGAGGATGTTCGGGGAAGGAAGGAGATTGAGTTTATGGAGCTGAAGCAAGGCAATATGACAGTTCTAGAGTACGCTGCCAAGTTTGTAGAATTGGCAAAGTATTACACTCTTTTCAACAATGATGAGGCTAGTGAATTTTCGAAATGCATCAAATTCGAGAATGGCCTTCGTGATGAAATCAAGAAAGGTATCAGATATCAGAGGATTCGATGGTTTGTTTATTTGGTTGATTGTAGCAGGATATTCAAGGAAGATAATATCAAGATGAAGTCATCTTACTCTCGCGAGTTGTTTGACAAGAAAGGTAAGAAGCATATGGATAGAGGTAAGCCTTATGGTAGAGGTAAAGCTGTTTATTGGAAGAAGCCTAGTGGGGGAGACTCCAGTGCTTTTATCATATGCTACAACTGTGGCGAGGTTGGACACCGTAAGAATGAATGCAAGCTTGATCAAAAGAAATGCTTCAAGTGTGATAAAGTGGGTCATATTGCTGCTGATTGTAAGAAGAGGGTTGTAACTTGCTACAACTGTGATGAAGAAGGTCACATTAGTCCACAGTGTACTAAGCCAAAGAAGAACCAATCTGGAGGAAAGGTTTTTGCTTTGACTGGGTCGGAAACCACTCCTGAAGATCGATTGATTAAAGGTACATGTTTTATTCATGGCACACCTTTAGTTGCAATTATAGATACTGGAGCGACTCAATCTTTTATTTCTTTGGATTGTGCTAAGAGATTGAATTTAGAAATATCTGACATAAATGGAAGTATGGTTATTGACACTCCTGCGTCGGGTTCAGTAACTACTTCGTCTGCTTGCTTGAATTGTCCGGTCGATATTTTTGGTAGGGAATTCAAAATGAACTTAGTGTGTCTTCCGTTGAAACAACTTGATGTAATCATGGGAATGAACTGGTTGGAATTCAACCGCGTTCATATCAATTGTTTTGCAAAGATGGTGTTGTTTCCTAAGGCTATTAATGCTGACAATCTGGCTATGACTGCTAGACAGGTGAATGAGGCTGTTGAAGACGGTGCAACTGTGTTTATGTTGTTTGCGTTGATGAACTTGAAAGGGAAGGCAATGATTAGTGAACTACCAGTGGTATGTGACTTTCCAGAAGTTTTTCCAGAGGATGTGAATGAGTTACTGCCGAAAAGAGAGGTAGAGTTTGATATTGAATTGATTCCGGGAACTAGCCCCGTGTCGATGGCACCGTATCGTATGTCACCATCTGAGTTGGCTGAACTGAAGAAACAATTGGAAGAATTGCTTGAAAAGAAATTCATTCGTCCGAGTGTTTCTCCGTGGGGTGCACCTGTGTTGTTAGTAAATAAGAAAGAGGGTTCTATGAGACTGTGTGTAGATTACCGATAATTAAACAAGGTTACTATCAAGAATCGGTATCCATTGCCGAGGATTGATGATTTGATGGATCGACTGGTTGGAGCGCGTGTATTTAGTAAGATTGATCTGAGGTCTGGGTATCACCAAATTTGGGTGAAGGAGGACGATATTTAGAAGACTGCATTTAAAACGTGGTATGGTCATTACGAGTATTCGATAATGCCGTTTGGAGTTACTAATGCACCTGGTGTTTTTATGGAATATATGAATAGGATCTTTGATCAGTGCATTTTGATGCATATTCCTCTACGGTTGTACTTATACATTTCCATGGTTTGCTTGTCTTATTTTTGTATTTTATAATGTTTTTATATTTTAATTTATTTTTATTCTTATTTGATTTTCGTACTTAATTTTCAGCTTTAGCAGCTTTCACGAAAACAATCATAACTGGAGTTTCAGGAATCCGATTGAGGCGTTCTAATAATCGCCGGAAAGCTAAGAGAGAGAGCTACGACTTTCATGTTTGAGTCGAAATCAGATTCAGAACCTATAAATCCCAAATTTTCATTTGAAGCTGCAACACTATTTTATTTTCAATTTTTGGGTCGTTAAGTAGTGGGTCGGGTTCTGGATGTTTTTGACCCAGTTGGGTTTTTATGACCCGAATTTCCTTTTGTCTTCTCTTTAGCTAGGTCTGGCCGTACAGCTACTATTCACTTTCACCATTCACGAAAAAATACTCTTTTGCTCTGTACGGTAATGGAGAACTAAACCTCGAGGATCAATTCACTGTAATCAGATGCCGCTTTGAGGTTCTTTTATAATTTTCCATTAATCTGTTCCTTTGAATTCAATCTATAATTACAATTGCTTGCTTAATTTAATTGTTTTTATATGATAGAATTTTTT
The DNA here is from genome assembly GCF_029867415.1 of Vicia villosa. Taxonomy (NCBI): domain Eukaryota; kingdom Viridiplantae; phylum Streptophyta; class Magnoliopsida; order Fabales; family Fabaceae; genus Vicia; species Vicia villosa. The sequence goes on along the minus strand of NC_081181.1, from coordinate 40,948,270 downwards.
AATTTGATTGTTGTCTGTTCTTGAATAAATTTCGTGATTAGTGTAGCTTTTGCATTGTCGCGTTCGATCATATTGTGTTTGCTTAATTCACAATAGCTTATAATCCGTTTGCTTTATTCGGAATTCAGGGACAGACTTCGTATAATTGCTATTGCGCTTGTTAGTAGTTTTTGTAGTCGAATAGGATCAGACCCGTTTAGGGAATTGGAATTTTATAGGGATCAATGATAAGTCGGAAGTTGATACAGTGGGTTGATTCGTTTCAGCTTATTCAGATAATCACTTTTTTATAATAACTTATTTTCTGCATTTTTATAATTGAACACGAAACAACCCCCCCCTTAATTCGAATTCCATTCGGTTAGTAACAACTAAGAATCCTTGTGAGACGATATTCGAGTCACTTGTCGCTATCTACAGTTTTATTCAAAATAACTCGTTTTTGATCCGCGTGCGACAGCAGATCAAATTGGCGCCGCTGCCGGGGATTCTTGTTATTATTAATTGATTTTAGAGTCTTAGGTTTAGTGTTCGTGCGTTTAGGCTGTAGTTTCCTCACGGTTTAGGTCAGTCCGCGTTTAGAGTCGAAAAAGTCAGTTTTTGCAAAAATTGTATTCGATTGTAAAACGTTTTTTCCTACTGGAAGTAGAAAAATCGTGCGATCAATACTCCCTTACTCTAGAAGAGTAAGGGAATTCGACCCAAAATCGCCAAATTCATCGTTTTTCTATTTTTAATGAATTTTTTACTGTTTTCATAGAGTCAAAAAAATCCAAAAAAATTCCCAAAATTCTTATTTGTCTTAATTATATTAAATTTCGTGTTTTTATATTTTTCTGAATTTAGTTTAATCGTTTTTATTCTTTCTATTCGTTTCTGCATGTATGGGACATAATCGGTATTTCGGTGTTTAATGAACCCATGGCTGAACAAAGAACACTAACGCAGTTGGCTGTCCCTAATGTGAACTATAATGGTTTATGTATTGACTATCCTGCGGGTGATGCACCTTTTGAATTGGAATATGGTTTAACACATTTGTTGCCTAGGTTTAATGGTTTTGCAGGTGAGGATCCGCATAAGCATCTGAAGGAATTTCAGGTTGTGTGCTCTGCCCCTTCCGAACCTTCACTAGAGGATATTGTCAAACAAATGGCTGCAAATAATCTTCAGTATCAACAGCAAGTAGATTCTACTCTCCAGACTTTGCAAACACAGATTGGACAGCTTGCCACTTTGATGAATGCCATGCAGCAAGCTCAAGGATCAAACCAACAACGCTTGGAAGAGCATTCTGTTTTTCAAATAGAGTTGCTTTCTGAAAATGTTGATGATACTTGTACTGATTTGTTTGCAGATGATTTTCCATCATTGTCTGGTTTTGATGATGTTTACTCTTGTGATGTTTGTACTGACACTAAAATTTGCTCTGTTTGTGCTGAAATTGAGGTTGCCTTGCAAGTTGATATTCTTACTACAGATGAGGTTGCAAATGAAGTTGTTCATGTAGATGAAGCTCTCGACACCCCGGCTGCCCGGATCAAACCATCCATTGAACAACCACCTTCCCGGGAGCTGAAACCAATTCCTCAAAATCTTAAATATACTTATTTAGAGATGAATGAAAAACTTCCAGTTATAATTTCTTCTAAACTTTATTTTGATCAAGAAAGTAAGTTTTTGCAGGTTTTGAATAAGCATAACAAAGGAATTGGATGGACCTTGGATGACATTTATGATATTAGTTCGTCCATGTGTGTGCATAGGATCTCACTTGAAGATGCAGCAAAAGTAGCGAGGCAGCCCCATAACCTTTGGTTCCTTGATGTTGTGAAAGATGAGAGCACCTTCACGTGCCCATTTGACACTTTTACTTTTAGAAGAACATTCTTTGATCCTGGAATAAAAGGCGAAGGAGCTAAACCACTTTTTAAGGATGATGAGATTATCGAAAGCTACTCCATGAGAGCCCCACTTTGAAAGAAGAGAATATAGAAGATCTCTCTTTGGGAAAGGCAGCTTATGTGATCACTTATCCTCCTTGACTACTCGGGTGTGTTCTTTCCTTTCTCTCACTCTTATTTTATATTAATGTTCTTTCATTGAGGACAATGTATGTCTTAAGTGTGGGGGAGAGAATCATTTATTTGTTTTTTTTTCTTTCAATTTTTTTTGTTTTTGTTTTAATTTCAACCAATAAAAAATGCATCTTCTTGAAAGTTTTAGGCTATAGACTGATTTGAGTCGAGTTTGCGGAGACGTGGGAAAAATTCACAAGATCGGTATCGTTCTAACACCGTACGTCTCCTGCATATGGAAATCGATTTGAATTTTTTATTATGTTTTAGCCTTAAATTCTCATTCTCTGACAGCTCTTGAGTAGTTTATTTCAGCAGTCGGCACCATCTCTCACACACTTTACGCAGGGAAGCCGATGAATATAAGTGAATGTTCCGAAAAGAAAAAAAAGAAAAGAAAAAGGTAATACACCTTCTAAGTTTGGTGATCCTCACCCGGTCACTTAACCCAACGGTTGTGTAATCTTAAAAAAAAAAAGTTTTCAAAACTCTTTGTTAGTTGGTTCAGCGGTTTCTGGTGCTGAACTTGGTAGGGAGGATTACAGTCCGATCCCCCGCAACTACATCTGAGTAAGCAAAGGGTTATGCCACGCAAGTACCGGAACCCCGTGCAAAAGGATCAGAGTCACTAACCGGTCGTCCTGCTATAAGTGTGTGGAGATAACAGGCTTAATGTGATTGCGCCTGAATGAAAAAGAGCAAAAAGGATGAGTAAGTTAGGCTATGGTATAATAATATGATTTGAATTGGTTTGTGTATTTAGGAGGCTTATGTCTGCATATCTGTGGTTAGTGTTCTTACGATGTCCTTAGTGTGCAAGATTAGTACCTGTCGATGCAAACTTACCCGAAGAAGATTTGTAGCCTAGGATGAATAACTGTTGATGTATTTGTGCTTTCTTTGTTTTGTTTTTCATTTTGCTCGGAGTGCAAAAGTTCAAGTGTGGGGGAATTTGATCAGTGCATTTTGATGCATATTCCTCTACGGTTGTACTTATACATTTCCATGGTTTGCTTGTCTTATTTTTGTATTTTATAATGTTTTTATATTTTAATTTATTTTTATTCTTATTTGATTTTTGTACTTAATTTTCAGCTTTAGCAGCTTTCACGAAAACAATCATAACTGGAGTTTCAGGAATCCGATTGAGGCGTTCTAATAATCGCCGGAAAGCTAAGAGAGAGAGCTACGACTTTCATGTTGGAGTCGAAATCAGATTCAGAACCTATAAATCCCAGATTTTCATTTGAAGCTGCAACACTATTTTATTTTCAGTTTTTGGGTCGTTAAGTAGTGGGTCGGGTTCTGGATGTTTTTGACCCAATTGGGTTTTTATGACCCGAATTTCCTTTTGTCTTCTCTTTAGCTAGGTCTGGCCGTACAGCTACTATTCACTTTCACCATTCACGAAAAAATACTCTTTTGCTCTGTACGGTAATGGAGAACTAAACCTCGAGGGTCAATTCACTGTAATCAGATGCCGCTTTGAGGTTCTTTTATAATTTTCCATTAATATGTTCCTTTGAATTCAATCTATAATTACAATTGCTTGCTTAATTTAATTGTTTTTATATGATAGAATTTTTTAATTTGATTGTTGTCTGTTCTTGAATCAATTTCGTGATTAGTGTAGCTTTTGCATTGTCGCGTTCGATCATATTGTGTTTGCTTAATTCACAATAGCTTATAATCCGTTTGCTTTATCTGGAATTCAGGGACAGACTTCGTATAATTGCTATTGCGCTTGTTAGTAGTTTTTGTAGTCGAATAGGATCAGACCCGTTTAGGGAATTGGAATTTTATAGGGATCAATGATAAGTCGGAAGTTGATACAGTGGGTTGATTCGTTTCGGCTTATTCAGATAATCACTTTTTTATAATAACGTATTTTCTGCATTTTTATAATTGAACACGAAACAACCCCCCTTAATTCGAATTCCATTCGGTTAGTAACAACTAAGAATCCTTGTGAGACGATATTCGAGTCACTTGTCGCTATCTACAGTTTTATTCAAAATAACTCGTTTTTGATCCGCGTGCGATAGCGGATCAATCTTTCATCCTTATCTTGATAAGTTCGTAGTGGTATTTATAGACGATATTCTGATATATTCTAAGAACAAGGAAGAGCATGCGGAACATCTCAGAATTGTGTTAGAGTTGTTAAAGAGAAGAAACTGTTCGCCAAATTATCAAAACGTGAATTTTGGTTGGATGAAGTTAGCTTTCTTGGACACGTGATTTCTAAGAAAGGTATTGCTGTTGATCCTACGAAGATAGAAGCGGTATCTCAGTGGGAGACACCAAATTCAGTATCAGAAATTCATAGTTTTCTTGGTCTTGCAAGTTACTATAGAAAGTTCATTGAAGGCTTTTCAAAGTTAGCATTGCCGTTAACTAAATTGACAAGGAAAAGTCAAGCGTTTATTTGGGATTCGAAATGTGAAGAAGGATTCCAAGAGTTGAAGAAGAGGTTGACTATTGCTCCTATTTTGATTTTTCCGAATCTGACAAAATCGTTTGTGGTATATTGTGATGCGTCACTGATGGGTTTAGGTGGTGTATTGATGCAAAATCAGCAAGAGTCGCTTATGCGTCGAGACAACTCAAAGTGCATGAAAGGAATTATCCGACTCATGATTTAGAGTTGGCAGTTATGGTTTTTGTTTTGAAGTTGTGGCGACATTATTTGTATGGTTCTAGATTCGAAGTGTTTAGTGATCATAAGAGTTTGATGTATCTCTTTGATCATAAGGAGCTTAATATGAGGCAGAGGAGGTGGCTAGAATTCCTTAAAGATTATGATTTTGGTTTGAATTACCATCCCGGTAGGGCAAACGTGGTTGCTGATGCGTTGAGTAGGAAGTCCTTACATATGTCTATGCTAATGGTGAAAGAATTGGATTTAATTGAACAGTTTAGAGATTTGAGTTTGGTATGTGAAGGTACTCCTAATAGTGTTAGATTGGGAATGCTAAAGCTGACTAGTGGTATTCTTAAAGTGATTAGAAAGGGTCAGAAAGTTGATGTTGAGTTGATCAATAAGTTGACTTTGATTAACCAAGATAAATGCGGTGAATTCATAATCAACGAGAATGGTATAATGAGGTTTGGTGATCGGGTTTGTGTTCTTGATGTTGTTGAGCTTCGAAAGAATATTCTGGAAGAAGGACACCGTAGTGGATTAAGCATTCATCCTGGTGCTACCAAGATGTATCATGATTTGAAAAAGTTGTTTTGGTGGCCTGAAATGAAGAAGGAAATTGCAGAGTTTATTTATTCTTGTTTGACATGTCAGAAGTAAAAAATTGAGCATCAGAAGCCATCTGGGTTTATGCAACCGATGTTTATTCCTTAATGGAAGTGGGATAGCATATCAATGGATTTTGTTTCTGGTTTGCCGAGAACTGTTAAGAACTGTGAGGCTATCTGGGTTGTTGTGGACAGGTTGACGAAGTCTGCTCATTTCATACCGGTAAGAATGGATTATTCGATGGAGAAGTTGGCTCAATTGTATATTGAAAAGATAGTTAGTCTGCATGGTATTCCTTCGAGTATCGTGTCCGACAGAGATCCGAGATTTACGTCTAAGTTCTGGGAAGGTTTGCAGAAGGCTTTGGGTACTAAGCTGAGATTGGGTTATGCTTATCATCCGCAGACAGATGTACAGACTAAGAGGACGATCCAATCCTTAGAAGATTTGTTGCGTGCTTGTGTGTTTGAAAAAGGAGGTGCTTGGGATAGTTATCTGCCTTTGATTGAGTTTACCTACAACAATAGTTATCATTCGAGTATTGGTATAGCTCCATTTGAGGCTTTGTATGGTAGGAGATGTAGAACACTGTTGTGTTGGTATGAATCTGGTGAGAGTGTTGTGACCGGGCCAGAAATTGTGCAACAGAATACGGAAAAGATCAAGATGATTCAGGAGAAAATGAAAGCTTCTCAGAGTCGTCAGAAGAGTTATCACGACAAGAGGAGGAAGACACTTGAGTTTCAAGAGGGAGATCATGTGTTTATGAGAGTTACTCCTATGATGGGTATTGGTCAAGCGTTGAAGTCAAAGAAGTTGACACCGCATTTTATTGGTCTGTTTCAGATTTCAGAAAGAGTAGGAGAAGTGGCCTATCGTATTGCTTTGCCTCCGATGCTTGCAAATTTGCATGATGTATTTCATGTGTCTAAGTTGAGGAAATACATTGCGGATCCGTCCCACGTGATCCAAGTAGACGACGAGCAGGTGAAAGACAACTTGACGGTTAAGGCTTTACCTGTGAGGATTGAGGATCGAAAGTTGAAGAAATTACGTGGCAAAGATATAGCTTTGGTCAGAGTAGCTTGGGGAGGACCGGCTGATGGGAATGTTACCTGGGAGATAGAAAGTCAGATGAAGGACTCCTATCCAAAACTCTTTACTTGAGGTATGTTTTCGAGGACGAAAACTCTTTTAGTGGGGGAGAGTTGTAACACCCGTATTTCCTAACTTTAATTTAATTGGAATTTAAATTAATAATTAGAATTATTTTGGTCTTGTGAAATTATTTGGAAAAGATTGGTTATTGCATTGGGCCATACGTGGTACTATTAAGAAGGGGGGGTGTTATGTTAGTAAAGCCTTTTATTAATTAAAAGTCTATTTTCATAAAAATAAGGAATTAAGAGAAAAGGAAGATTAGACGTGAAAGCAGAACAGAGGAATAGAGAAGCTGATACGAGAAAGAGGATCAGAAGAGGAAGAGGACCAATCAAGAATCTTTGGCTAAGGTAAGGGGGACTCTTCCGGTTAGCATCTCTTATCGTGTTATAGATGATAGGGCTGATTAGATGTATTGTTTATGTCAATTTGGTTATATGTTAGATTGGGGTTTTGGATGATTTTGAGGAGAATTATATAATTGATGTTACCCATGTAGAATTCTATGCGTAATTGTGTTTCAATTGATGTAATGGTATGAATATGGTGTTTATTGATGTGTTGGTGTGTTCATCCATTAAAACGAATATGAGAATATGGGTTTTCTAAATAATTGAGTAGAAGGTTAGGTTTTTATTTGCAAAAATGATATAGGATAGTAGATTGATGAAGTTGGATGAATCCTATAAGTTAAAGTATGCAAAAATGTTATTTTAGACTCAAAATCACAGACTGTTAGTGGTGAAAACGAGTGGAAAACGGACTGATACTGTAACACGATGGGAGAAATGACTTTTTTTAAATGTTGCGGATAGCATGAGTCGCCACCGACTTTTATTTTATCCAATTTGAAAAGGCAAAAAGAACAGGAAAGACCTTTTAAAAAGACTTGAGTTCGGGGGGTAAGTTATACAAAGGGAAGGTGTTTGAACCCTTTGTATCCATGGTTATCCATGGGCTCTTAATTGCTTATCTCACTTCGTTTCCTTGAAATGTTTGATTTGTGCGTGTGTATTTGAAAAAGGAGTTGCCAAAAGGCAAAACTTCATAATTATCCTTGTGTCAGTCCTCAAGAATATTTACGAAGTATTTTTGAAGTTGTTTTAAAATTGTGGTTTGAAAAGCATATTGTTTGAGCTAGTAATTAGAAGCAATCTACCCTAAAGTTTGTGTCTTTCTTATTCTTTTCCTTTTGTTTAATAGAAAGAGACTATCCATACCAATTGTTGGGTAGGTAGTCCTTTCATTGTATTTAAGCGCGTCATCGAAGGGTCATCGCGTGGTCATTGAAAGCAACTCATAGGGATACCTTAGCCCTCGAAGGTACAACCACCATTTATTCGAGGGACGAGATCATTTAAACCGAAAGCGACATCGAAGGGACTATGATATTTAAATCGGAGGGACATGGTGACTTTATTCGTAGGAAACTTGCTAGAGGTACCCCCACGTTTGAGGGACATGACCATTATTCAAAAGGCAACAGAAGAGAGGGTTACCCTAAAGGTGGGTGTGTGCGAAGTGTGTTGGATTCAGATATGTTATCTTGAGTTAAATTAGCTAACGATTGATTAATTATCTTGTCATTCAATCCTATTAAACTAGCAGGTAATATATTTACAGAAAATTAAAGTGCGGGAAATGTAAAACTACGCTATTATAGGGCTTCGGGGATTAGGGATACATAACCATAAAATCAGGGGAGTGCAGAAAGTAAAAAGTGCGGAAATTAAATCCTAGTTAAAACGATTACATCCTCTTGCAGTTAAATAAATTTAAAAATGCGGGAATAAGAAATTATAGGAAATCACGTATGAACTTGCATATATTCACAAGAATAGTTCAATAGCCCGATTGTACCTCACAATACAAGAAAATTGTCATACTCCAAAATTTGCCCATCATATTTTAAAATATTTTTGGCTCAAACACTGAGAAATGAGCCTGACTATCTATCTCCTAAGCAATAAGCCACAAATTAGGGTTTTGATTCTCTCAAAGTAAAATCAAGCTCTGAAACCTCAAGTGGACTTCATGGCTTCCCATATGCCTCAAAGAATCCCCATGCCAAGTTTCAAGCCTTGGATCACAAGATTTCCCAGTTAACTGCTCAAATGGTCAACAGTTGACTGGTTTGACCTAAAAGTCCACTATGGTCAAATCACAGTCAAAACTCCTGATTTTTGGTCAAGATCAACATATTAAAGTTACATTCATCATTTGATCAAATATTGATCATGATTTGTAACACCCCATAAAATTCTTTATTTAATTTAATTAATTTTTGGATTAAATATTATAATTATTTGAGTTAACTGAGAAAAATGGAAATAATGAGGCTAATGGGCCAGTGTCGCTTTTAGTAGAAGGGGGGGTGTCAGTTGTGAAGCCCATTACTAATGATAAGCTTATTTTCATAAAATAGAAAAAAAAAGGAATTGTTGGAAGAGAACCAAAAGGGAGAAGAGAAGTCTGAACGTGAAAGAGCAGAGAAGCGAGGAAGTGCGACGCGAGGAAGAACGAAGAATCAACCTTCAGGTAAGGGGGGACTCTTCCGTTTATCTTCTATTATGGGATTATAGGTAGTATGATAGAATTTGATCGTGTTATTCGTATCAATTGGGTTATGCTTAGATTGTAGAAATGTTAGGTTTTTGGGAAAATTGATTTATGATGATTGTATTGATCATGTATGGTGTTAATTGGATGGTTGAATGTATTATAAATGTGTTATAATATGTGCTTGTTTGCTGTACGTAAAATCTGGTTGAAATGGAATTGGTTTGGTAGTGATTCGGTGAAAGAGGGACAAAATCGCAGGTTGTCTTCTGCGATTCGGAGTTCTGGAAATCGCCAGTTCGCGCCGCGTCCAGGGGTTGGCGCCGCGAACTGCTTGGCAGAAAGCCAGGAAGTTTTGTTGTGTTCAGTACGCGCCGCGAGCATATGACCGCGCCCCGAAGGCGTACTTATTTGCTCGTTTCGCGCCGCAAACACATGTTTGCGCCGCGAAGTGCTTGGCAAAATGTTGGGGATTTTTGACTCGCTCAGTTCGCGCCGCGAACCAAGGTTGGCGCCGCGCGCTGTTGGTGACAGGCCATTTTGAAAGTTTAAAAATGTGTAACTTTTAAACCGTAAATCGGATTTTGGTGCCGTTTCGAGCATAGTGAAGCTAATCAGATAATTTACATAATAAAATGATGTTTTGAGTTGTGACTCGATTTTATTTGGTTGTGGTGGTTTATGCTTATAGGTACACTAATGAATGTTTTACATGTATGATGTTGTGGTTGTAACCGGTGTTTGTTATACATGTATTGTTGGTGTAAAATATGTGTTTTACTATGGTTGAGGAATAGTATGATTGTGTGTGGCTGTTTATTATGGTAAATGATGATTATGACATTTGGTCGATTTATGTGGGTGATGAGCATGTTATGGTTGATGCATGCATTCATAATCATTTTGTGGCTGGTCCTTGACGATGGTGGATCAGTGGTAGCTAATTCCCATTGTGTGGAATTAGTGAGTGGGTGTTACCATATCCTTGACGAGGGTGGGTCGGTGAGTTGGGTTATCCCAGATTTTGGTACCACATGCATGTAGTTGCATTGCATTAGGCTGTTTGTGCTATTATAACATGAATGGAAGATTGTCCAATGTTATAATATGTATTGATTGGTTGTTTACTTACTGATTGTATGGTTTGAATCTGATCGTAACTGTGATTGGGTGAGTGGCATGTGAAATGATATTTTATTATCTATATCTTATAACATTAGTTAAATGTGAATGAGACTCACCCTTACTGTTGTTATTTTTCAGATTGAGGAGTAACTCTTGTACTTGGTGAGGATTAGCTCGTCAAGTAGTTCGTTAGAGTCAGTTGGGTCTGTGTCATGCTCTGGTCGTGTAACACTGGGGACGTTGTTTAGAGTTATTTGTGGAACTCTTTTTATTTCAGTATTTTATTATGGTGGTGTTTTAAGTCTACGACTTTGGATGTTGCATTGTTCAGATGTTAAATATATTTTCCGCTGTGTTGACATGACGATCTGAATGATATTTGAGTTTAACGTTCCTTTTATGGCATGACATGAGTATTATTTTAATTATATGGAAGTTGTAATGCCCTTTTTCATGTTTTACTCTGATTATTGTTTAATATTTATGCGGGGTATTAGAAGGGTGTTACATGATTCATCAAGGAAAGTTTCAAAATCATCAAAACTTGAAGTTACTAAATTAGGGTTCCTAGGAGAAAATCAACCAAACTTTGACTGATCATATCTCCCACTTGGTTCATCAGTAATTCCCCGACCAAAATTCATTCTCAATTTGATTCTGTACAACTTTGATGTTTGTCCCAAAGTCAAGAAATGCGCCATTTAAGAGATATGAGCCAAAACATTACAGGTCCTTCTAGAAGCTCGCAAAAATCTGTTTTTTGTCAGGAGCCATATCTTCAAGATAAAATCCTCAAATGCAAAATAGGTTCTAAAGTGGCTTGTAGAGTATATCTGGGGCTTTCCAAAAAGTTCTAGAACATATTCATATGACAAAAATTGAAGGAGATATGAGGCTCAAAAGTTGGTCGATTTTCAAGAAAAGCACAAAACCCTAATAGCATAATTTTGTGTTTTTGGATTAATGGGCCTAGGTTTTGGATCCTAAACATGTTTATAACCCAAAAAGGGATCTATAATTTTGTCTTCATATTTTTTATGACCTTTATTTAATTTATTTGGATTTTTTATTCATTAAAAAACTAAATTAATTAAGTAAAATCATAGAAATAATGAGATAAATGATATGGGTTCACTTTTAATCATCCAAGGGTCCAAAAACTCATATAATAAAGTCCAAATTCATGCTATTAGGATTGTGAAGATGGATGGCCAAGTTTAGAAAGACACATTAGGTTTTCTTCAAAATTCTAAGTGATCAAAACCAAAAAGTCCAAGCCCACAAATGACCTAAACTTATTCTCTCCTATATATTCATCATTGGCAGCAACGAAAAAGAGGATTTTGGAGAGCAAAAAACTAGGGTTTCAAAGTTGCAAAAAGTTCAAAGAACTAGGGCATACGCCAAAACCTTTCTCAGCAAGTATTAAGCACCTCCAATCGTTCCATTATCATCAAGAAGCTCCCAGGAACTCGTGCCAATCGTCTTTGAAGCGTGAAGCATCCTGGAACGTCACCTTTAAATAACACTGGTTTGTTCATCTTCTTGAATTTCAAACGCTTAATACAAACTATTTAAATGAATTATATGCATACACATGTTTTCATGATCATGTTTATAGCCAATTGAAACCATCGTTTGTGAGTTTTGATTCAGAATCAATAACTTGCCATTGTTAGGGCAAGAATCAATTTGTGTCATACCCCAAAATTTGCCCATCCCATTTCACTTTCAAACTCATACAAAGGTTCAAGGCTCAAGGGTTAGCTCAAGGCATACTCTCCTAATCAAATGGGTCTTCAAATTAGGGTTTTGGAGTTGCTAAGGAGAAAAGATGTATCAAGGGTTCCAATGGGTTTCATATGGTTTATTAGGTTTAAAATTATCCCCCGTGCCAAGTTTCAAGCCTCAGCTTACAAGATTGCTCAGTCAAATGCTTAAATGGTCAACAGTCGACTAGTTTGACCTAAAAGTCAACTAGGGTCAAATCACAGCCCAAGCTCCTGATTTTTGGTCAACATCCTTATTTTAAAGTATCATTCATCATTTAATAAAAGGTTGATCATGATGTATCAAGGAAAGCTTCAAAATCAACAACATTCAAAGTTGCCAAATTAGGGTTTTTTGGTCTAAAAAGTCAACTGTACTTTGACTGGCCATAACATTCACATGGAGTATCAGAAATTTCTCACTCGAAGCATATTTTGAAGGAAATTGAATTCTCTACAACTTTGTCTCTCACATGCCAAGGCCAGAAATGCTTCATTTGAGAGATATGGTACAAAAGATAATAGGTCATTTTCAAAAGTCAACCAAAAGCAGTTTTTTGTCAAAGGTCATATCATCAAGATAAAATCTTCAAATGAAAAATATGTTGCAAAGTGGCTTGTAGAGGACATCTTGAGGTTTCCAAAAAGGTCGTAGAACTCTTCCGTATCTTAAATATTGAGGGAGATATGCCTTGTCAAAGTTGGGCAATTTTGAAGGAAAAATGTGAAGCAAACAAGGCTCAAAATGGATTTTCTTGCAAATGGGCCTATCCTTTTATTATCCAATATTGATGCTCAAGTTATCCAAGGCCTCAAATCTAATTGCCAAGAATTATTGATGATTATTGGATTTTATATGAATTTTTATTCATTAAAAAAAGTCAATTTAATCAAATATTTGGAAGGAAAATATAAAAGATTTGTTTTGATTTTATTTTCCAATAAACTTCAATCACATAAATGCCAAATATAGGTCTAATTTTCGTGCTCCACATGATTGGAAGAAGAAGATTGAAATTGGCCAAAATAAGAAACCATTATGAATCATATTTTTCAAATTTGCAATTACTTGATTCAAAGGGATTTGATGTGTTTTTGTTACCCTAAATCCTGTTCCTATAAGTACCAAAACTATTCAAATTGCAAGGGGGGATTTTGGGCAGCCACTAGAGCCATATTCAAGAGCAAAAAAAACGTGAAGGAGAGTGGAGGAGCAATCAAAGTTTCAGATTGATTCATGACATCCTAAGCATTGAAAACGGTTCCAAGGTGCATTCTGAAGTTGTTGTGATCATTACCATCGATCGAAACGCCCAGGAGCTCGCATCTACAAGCCACGGTTTGCATCAAAAAATTCGAATTTAATTATGCCAAACGAAGCGTTATAAACATGATTCGATTGTTTATTTGTGTTCATTATTGTATTTAGAACATGTTTGAATTATTTAATTGAAGCTTCTGTGCATATTAAGGATTTCACCATTGTTAGGGTTCCGAGTTCTTCAAATGGGGAACCCTAATTAGAGGCAAAATTAGGTGAAATTAAGGGCATCATTGGATTCGTGAGACTATATATACTCTACTTGTACCATTATCTCGTGTTTATTGGTGTTGAATCGCGGGTTTGGAGGAGGAGAGCATACAGCCACGCAAAAAACCGTGGCTAAAAGTCTGTGTATTTTGGGAAAAACGCAAGTTGAAGAGAAACAGTGTTGGGCGCGAAACGTTTTTGTTTTTGAAATTTATTATTATTATTATTATGATTCATATATAATATTTGTGAAACGTATTAATAGCATCAACTACAGCCAGCGCGCTTGGCAAGGGGCGTTTTTTGCATTTGAGTCCAAAGACCTGGGCTCGATCCCTATACTTGGCATTCTAATTTTTACCATTTAGCATGTTTGGTTGGTTTAAGGATCCGGCGTTGCAGATCCACGCACGTGCACGAGACACCCCTCATCTCCCAACCATCATATTGCCTGCCAATTTAATCCAACGCTGCTGGAAGCGCAGGTGCACTATGAACCCTCAAGGCCTAGCCACACAGGATTAATGCCCAGGTTTTTCTAATTCTTTTATTATTTTTATAAACTATTTTTAATTGTGATTTTAGAATTAAATTTAGGTTTATTTATAATCTTAATTAAGGTTTTATTTTTTTAATTAATTAGGATTAATTAAATAGTTAGGTTTAAATAATTAATATTCGGTTCGATTATATTTAATAATCGTGCTGATTATTAATATTTAATTAATTAAATAATAGAATTCAAATAAGGTTTATTTTGCTAAGGGGTTTTAACCGATTCTATTGGTTACGATGATTAGCAATTTTTTTGATCAATTCGTTATTTATTTTAATCAAATCTATTGATTACGAGGGGTGACGATAAGTAATAATCTAATTAAAACATTCAATTTGCTAATGGTGATAATCGAATCTATCGATTAGTATAATTAGCAATTCTTTATTAAATCTTTCAATTATGGTGATTAAACCTATTAATCATCGCGATTAATAGAACAAATTAAAATCAGGGTTGTACGCCACATCAAAACACATTTTCATCTTCGAACTACAGATTTTCAAAACTACGATAAGGTAATTCAAAATACCTTCAAACAACCTCATACTAATTCTAAGGCGTACAACCCTGCCCCGAACTACGTAGACTCTGATCCTCCCTAAGGAGGTACGTAGGCACTTGGATAACCAAGGCGAGTCCCCTTCCCCAAAACCTCAATTAGTTCAAATCTCACTTTTCACCCTATTCATTTCCTTAACTATAAACCCTAACACTTTTAGCCACAAACCTTTTCCTTAAATCTAAAACCTTAGGAAAGGGTTAAGGGTGCCTAACACCTTCCCTTGACCCGAATATAATAACTTACCCGGAATTCTCTTAACTGCGTAGGGTTTCCTATTCGCCCTGGTAGAATAGGTGGCGACTCTAAATTTTAATTTTTAGGGCAGGTTGCTACAGCTGCCGACTCTGCTGGGGATAACTTAAAATGGTGAATTATTATGCTCCTAGTTTTGATTTAGGGTTTAGGCATTGGTTAATTATTAGGGTTTGGCTGATTTTTTTAGGGTTAGGATTTTTGGATTAGGGTTTAGGGTTTTTTATTCTTTTTCAATAAATATTTAATTTCTTTCTATTTATTTATTTATTTACAGTTATTTTATTTATAGTAATTTTTTACGGTTATTTAAATAAATGTTTATTTACTGTTATTATTTTAATATGTAAAATATTTATTTATTATTCTTTTATGGGATATAAATTGTGGTTAAAACATAAGTGTGGGAATTATCCTTAAGACCAGGGGAGACTTGCATCGCCTACGAGTCTTATTGATAATTCCACTCGGAGTGCGTTGAATATCCAGAAATGTCCAAAACGATGCTTGACTTTGTTGAGGGCAAGACTTGGTATTTGGCTGATCTCTCTGAGAACCTACCTCTAAAACTCGAACCTCATGGGCAAACGAGTTGTTCTAAATTCCAAAGAGATAAAAAGTCTCGGAGGCTACGAACAACCCTATTAGACCCTTGTTAGAAGATACCAATGGGAAGGGTAGACTCCCTAAGCCGTCATGCCGAACCTATGAACTTAGGGCTTTTGTGCTTAGGTGCTTATTATATGTTTGCGATTTATATACTGCGAATATTTGCGTTTTAATTTGGCAGGTCTTCATATGCGTTCCCTAGCCCGTAGGGATGCTATTTCCAAGACCTTGTCCTTCCCACGAAGGACATATCCATTTATGCACGTCAGCTGGTCTCTCGATGGCCATGAGACCTAGTGGCTGTCTTGAACAGTCACCTTGTGCCTACATCTACGCACTCCCTAGCCGGTAGGTATTCTACTTCTAAGATCACATTCTTCGCACGAGGGACAATTTCGTTAGCATACGTCAATTGGCCTCTCGATGGCCATGAGATATAGTGACTGTCTCGAACGGTCACCCCATGCTTGCTCTCGCGTACCCCCTAACTCGTAGGGTTTGGATTTCCATTTATACATCTTTTATCCCTAGCTTGTAGGGATTTCACCTCGTTTGATATCGTCCTTAGATAGGTTGTGTTCCGCATAGAGAACCTTCCCACGAGGGACAACTTTATTGGTACACATCAAACGGCCCCTCGATGGCCATGAGATTTGGTGACTGTCTTGAACGGTCACCAGCTGCTACCTTCTGCATACTCCATAATCTAAGGGATTTCTATTGGCGCGTCATAACATCTAGCTTGCAAGGATTTCACTAGGATCTAATGTCACTTCTAAATCGGCATAGGCTATCCTTAGGGTTATATCTGTCGCACGTCTGCATTGCATATAAAGAGTCACAATATACATAAAAGAGGAGTCTTTTGCATACGCATGCATTTGCATTTTCATTCATACATTTACATTTGCATTTCTACCTTCGCCCGTATCCGTACTTACCGTGCTAGCCGATTTCCCGAAACTCACGAAGAAAATCAAAATAGGATCACAAACTATGGAGAAAGGAGGATATATTATTGGGAATGAGCTTGGTCTTACAAAGGAAAAAAAAAGATGCCTTTCACCATGCCAGCCACATGTCTATGCCTTTTCATGACAGGATTGTAAATACAATAAAGGTTATCATCAAGCAAGGATTAGTTCAACAAAGAAGGTCCCTCATAGATACACTTAAGAGGTATCTAGTCATAAAGGGGTTCATCTTAGAATATAGCAAAGCTTACAAGGACGCTCTGCGATAACTTGGGGGTGGGGGCAAGGGTCAGTCCAAATGGGGCAATATCCTGAACAAATATTCATAATTACGATGGAGGGACGGCGACATATGTTAACTCCCCACCAAGGGGCAAAAGGGTCGTAGGTTTTCTATATCAAATTTACAAACACTGAAGGTTGCAAATGGTGTAATGCTACCCTTAGAAAAAGCGAAAGAGGTTCAGTCAAAGGAAACTCATGAAGTTCCGGACGACAAAAACCCACCGCTAACAATTTATTCCCGACACGTTTGATATGCCCAAGGAGAGTTCGAGGTTACCCTTTACTTCTACAAGTCTAGGAACTAAGGAGTAAAACAAGGTCAATGGATTTACAAAGGAGATTGCCCTTAAGATCAATAGGTGTTTATCATGTCAAAATTGTAACCCCTACGATCGCTAAGTATTACTTGGGATAAAAGTTGTACCTTCGGATTAACAATTCTAATGGGATGACCATGCATCCCAAGTGGGTTTCAAACTATTTCCCAATCAATCTGGGGCAATCAAGTCAAGATTCTGAGAATCTCTCAAGGATGCCAAAACAATCAGGGGCATGCATCCAAGTAGTTCTGAAGCTACTTTCCAATCAACAAGGGACATTGTCCTGGGCCTATGACTGCTAGGGGCATGTCGCCCATAGTGCACATCTCATAAAGTCCTCGCGAGGCGAATCTTTTCAAAGTTCCTACTAACAGGGGCAAATCTATGCAAGTCCAGTTTGACATCTTGACCAATACTCAGTGGTGTGTCCTAATCAAACCCAGGAATGGTAGTTACTATAATACTGGGGGCAACTTTCAAGACACCCATGTCTCCCCATAGAGCCGGGTTCACAAGATCATATCCCCACAGAGTAATCATTAAGAAGAGATCTTCAAACGCTCTCGTCCCAACAAAGACATGGCTCCCCAACAAAGTTTACATCTTCAACACTACCGGTTCTCCAACACTTTGCTCTTCTCCAACATGGTTTACTAATATCTTTTATTCCCAATCAGGGTACATCAAGTTGCTGATCATCCCCAAGCAGAAATCATAAATCCCCAGCTAAACATCTTCAAGACAAGATCAAACATCAAAATCATACTGATATAGAGATTTATTTTCTCAACCAAGACAGCATAAATCATGTTCATACATCATATATTCATACATCGCATACATTACCGCATAATAAAATCATACATAACATACGAGTTTCTCATTTAAAACATGCATCATGACATTGCATAAAGACTAACTTTACTTTTTCAGGATACAAGTACAAGCAGATGGACAAAATCTCCAATTTTCAAAGATCTAATTCAGTTACTACGAACGGTACTGACACGGTCAACGCTCAAAGATCTAAATTCCATCATCACGAACGGTGTGGACACGATCAGCTCTTTCAAAGATCTAATTCAGTTACTACGAACGGTACTGACACGGTCAACGCTCAAAGATCTAATTCAGTTACTACAAACGGTACTGACACGATCAACTCTCAAGGATCTAATTCCATCATCACGAACGGTGTGGAAACGATCAACTTTTCCAAAGTCTAATTCAGTTACTACGAACGGTGCTGACACGATAAGAGATCTAATTCTATCATCACGAACGGTGTGGACACGAGCATCTTCTGAGATCTAATTCAGTTACTACGAACGGTGCTGACACGATCAACCTACAAGGATCTAATTCTATCATCACGAACGGTGTAGACACGATCATCTTCTGAGATCTAATTCAGTTACTACGAACGGAGCTGACACGATCAACCTACAAGGATCTAGTTCTATAATCACGAACGGTGTATACACGAACATATCTCCGATCTAATTCAGTTACTACGAAAGGTGCTGACACGATCAACATTCCAAGGTCTAATTCTATCATCACGATCGGTGTAGACACGATCATCCTTCAAAGATCTAATTTGGTTACTACGAACGGTGCTGACACGATCAAAGAAAGAAACAGACTTAATCATGACACTCAACTAAGAAAAGAACACGACAATGGAGTCACAACAATAGAGTCACTACAATCAATTCACTTCACACTCCCAACATCCAGATGGCATATGTAAGCCCATCTCCGATAAACTTTCTGTCAACGCCCGGATGGCATCTTTAAGCCTATCTCCAACAAACACTTCTCAATACTTCAAGCTCGGATATAGTCTAACGTATGACTTATTCTGACTTTCGTATTTACCCAGATCAGATGGCATCTTTAAGCCCGTCTCATACATATTTTCTAACACTTGGACGACATCTTCAAGCCCGTCTCCGGTAAAAGTCCCTGCTTTAGCCAGGGCAAATTCCTGGGTATTCTAGTGCTCAATCCTCTTCTACCTTCAGATTCTGACAGGCACACAAGCCAATATACATCCTCAGGTATAAGAAGATTGAACAGGGGCAGATGTCATATCCCAAAATTTTCCCATCATATTTAATCATATTTCAGTCCATGTGACTTTCAAATGCTCAAAGATACACAAGAAGGAAGCATGCAGTCTCTCTCCTAAACAACAGCCTCTAAACTAGGGTTTTGTATTTCTCAAAGTAAAATCAAGTTCTAAGACCTCAAATGAATCCCATGTCCTCTCATATGCTTCAAAGGGTCCTCGTGCCAAGTTTCAAGCTCTGATTCATAGGATTGCTCAGTCAACTGCTCAAATGATCAATAGGCGACTAGTTTGACCTAAAAGTCAACTGTGGTCAAAGTACAGTTAAAATTCATGATTTTTGGTCAACATCCTCATTTTAATGTTAGATCTATCATTTTATCAAGGATTGATCATGATGCATCAAGGAAAGCTCAGAAATTATCCAAAGTACAAAGTTGCTAAATTAGGATTTTTAGGTAAAAGTCAATTGAACTTTGACAAGCCATAACTCTCTCATACTTTCTCAGATATCCCTCAACCAAAGCTCATTCTCAAGGAAATTTGATTCTCTACAACTTTTATGTTGGGCCCAAGGTCAAGAAATGCTTCCGCATAAGAGATATGAGGCAATACATTACAGGTCCTTCTTGAAACTCGCAAAAAGCTGTTTTCTTTCAGGAGCCATATCTTCAAGATAAAATCTCCAAATGAAAAATATGTTCCAAAGTGGCTTGTAGAGGACATCTTGGGCTTTAAAAAAAGTCCTAGATAATCTCCATATGATAAATATTGAGAGAGTTATGGTTTGCGCAAGTTGGGCAATTTTGACAAATTACACCTAAGGCAAAATGGAGAATTTTGGTACTTTGATTCCTTGGGCCTAAATTATGGATTCTAAATATGATTTTAAGCTACATAGGGACCCATAAAATTATTAACATAATTTTGTGCTATTTATTTGCTTTTATTTGAATTTTTATTCACTTAAATACCAAATAAATTAAATAAAACAACAAAATAGGTGAAATAAATTATGAGTTTTTATTTTAGTCATCTGGAGGCCCAAATAAAGTCTAGAAAACGTGGCATATCAACTTGGAAGGATAAGTGAACCAAAGTAGAAAGATTTGAACATATTTCCAATCAAATATTTTCTAAATTTCCTCTTGCCAATCAAACCTTTTAATTCAGAAATTTACCCTAGTTCTGACCAATATAAATACAAAAGACCATCAGCATTGGTGGGGGACGAAATTTGGAGAAAATAAGGAGAGAAGGTTAGGGTTTCTAAAAGAGAAAAACATTCATGAATATGTGAAAATCGAAACTCTCCTTTCAGCCACTCTCAAGATCTTCCTACCGTTTTAATTCGTTCCTGAAGTACTAAGGAGTGAGAATACATCATTTACCAAGCCCCATGATGTTCAGAATGCTCGGGTGATGTTCTTCATGTTTATGTACTTTCAATTTTATTATAATGCATACCTTCGCGTTTCAAGGTGAACTAACTATTTGTTTGAGTTTTTGGTATGATTTAAGGAAGCCTTGTGCCATTATTTAGGATTTCTGACGCGCAGGAGCAAGATCACCATGGCTAGGGCTTTGAGTGCATGAAGCTTCGTTTGGGGTGATACGGGCATCTTCAGGCCACGAAAATAACCCCATTCGATTCGTAGTATTTTGAATATGTGATCTGAGCGCTGTTCTTTGATTTTTCTTTGATTTTCGCAGGTTTGATTTTCGCTAGGTTTAGCTACGGAAGGTGTTGCAGAAATCGCAGCAAATTCCCATGGAAATCGTAGCAAAACCATCAGGCTTGGTGGCAACGAAGAAGGAGAATAGTAGCCACACGCGTGGCGATGTCCCATTCGACGGTCAAAGAGCGCACTCTCTCTCCTCGCGCGTGGAAGGCCTTCGTTGGTTGGTCAAAGATTCAAAAGCCTCTCTCCATCCAGGATTGGCCGAGCGTAACAACCAGGGGGTCCCACTCTGAATTCTTTTGACCTTTCTATTTAGTGATTGTTTACTTATTTATTGTCCTTTGTTTGATCCAATAACAGCGAGCGCACGTTGATCCATTGGCAAGGAGAAATACTGGGAAACTTTAGTACTTGTGTTCAAACCCTGGCGCAGACATTTAGTTTTACAAATTACTTCTTCACTGATCCAGTGCACGCAATCAACTCCCATCCATGATGCACCTGCGCATCTAAGCCTTCAGATCTCCCTAGTGTTAAATCCAACGTGCCCAGGACTGCAAGTGGACCATGGAATCGCACAGGCTGCCCACACTTGATCCAAAGCTAAGCCTCTCTTACTTTTTTTATATTTTTAATACATAATTCTATTTTATTTTATTTGTTTGTTTACTTCTTTTTTTAATGTTTATTCTAAAAATCTTGTTTTTTATATGTATAATTACAAAAAGGGTTAAATAAGTTTTTGGTCCCTATAAATATTGCAGTTTCATTTTTAGTCCCTCCTAGGTTTTGGCACCGGTTTTATCTTGTTTTGGCAACAGTTTTTTTTGTAAAAACCGTTGCCTATAGGCAGGGAGGGACTAAAAATGAAACAACAATATTTATAGGGACCAAAAACTTATTTAACCCTTACAAAAAATGTTTTTTATAATTATTTAATCAAAACCTCGATTTTTCTTATAACATTAAAAATAATTGTTTTTGGGTAATAATTATTTTAGGATAATAATTTATTTTATGCCTTAAACCCTGATTTTATCATGTTATTGGTAGGTGTTATCCACTAACGCATTTTTAAGCCTTATAAACCTTTTGGGTCACAATAAGTTTTCTTAAATAACCCTTTTAGGTTCAGGAATAGGGTTTGTAAATTTTTAGGGTTTATAATCAATTAGGGTTAGATCAGTTAATGCACTAACCTTTTCCCTTCTTTGTATAAATTTTCAGGGCTACCTCAAGATCCTCTGATTACGCGCCATATCGGATCGAAAGCTAAGTTTCTAACTCTCTGTTTGTTTAAATATCATTTTAGTTTTTATTTTTCCCTTTTGATTAAAATAGGGTTTGTTGAATTTGTAACGCACTCACCCCTATTATTTTTCCTCTTAATTTTCAGAGCTGACCAAGGGTTCGAGGAAGATCGAGGCTCAAGATAATTAAACTAATTATTCATCCCTCTTATTTTATTTTCTGCTTTTATTCCCCTTTCCCGCAGGTGTTTATTGTAATAGTGTAGGACTTTTATTTTTCTGCCTTTGATTTCTGCAATTTTAAACTGCGTGGTTAGTAATCTTAGGGAGTGATAAACCATGAACTGAATCTAGATCACTAACATACAAGATAAATATCATCGAAGTTAACCACGTGATTGTTGCACTCACACACCTTTAGGGTAATCCCTCTTGTTGCCTTTGTTTCCTGTTGCCTTATTATTTGTTGCCTCTAGTTATACTAAATAATAGTCAAGTCCCTCAATTCTGAGGATACCTAAAGCAATGTTGCCTTAAAGTTATTGAAACTCCCTCGAAGCTGCCTCGGTAAAATGTGATGATTGTCCCAATTGATAAGGTATCCTCGCATGATGCCTAAAAATATTAATGACTATTATATCCTTCCCTTAGACTACCTGCCCTCTTTATGGCAAGGGACAGTCTTATGGCGAACGATACTTCCTCGATGACCCTTCAACATCCAATTGAAAGACTTCCCGCCCTCTCATGGTATGGATAGACCTTTTCGTCCTGAAAAAGCTAAAAGAACAAATTTCTAAACTTAGGGTAGTTGCTATTAATTGCTTGCTTTTTTTCAAATTCAAATTTAAAACATTTTCCCACTCCTTTTCAAAATCAAATTCAAAAAGACTACGCTTATTTACAAGCTAAAGTTCTTCTTCAAAGTTTTTACTTTTCACACCTCCTTTTCAAAACATTTCAAAACAGACAAGTGAGCTAAGCAATTAAGAGCCCATGGAAAACCATGGATGCAAAGGGTGCCTTACACCTTCCTTTTGTATAACTTACCCCCCGAACTCAAAATCTTTTCAAAAGGTCTTTTTCTGTTCTTTTAGCCTTTCTATTAAATTAGATAAAATAAAAGTCGGTGGCGACTCTTGCTCACTGCAACATTGTTGCTTATAAAAAATAAAGTCAGTTCACTGTATTACATTAGGCAACAAAATTAAGGCAACAAGGCAGCAATTAATAAGGCAACAGGCAACAAGAGGAATTACCCTAAAGGTGTGTGGGTGCATCAACCACGTGGTTAACTTCGATGATATTTATCTTGTAAGTTTAGTGATCTATATTCAGTTAATAGTCTTGCACTCCCTAGGGTTACTAACCACGCAGTTTAAAATTGCAGAAATTAAAGGTAGAAAGTAAATTCCTACGCTATTACAATAAACACCTGTGGGGAAGGGGAATTACAATAAAAACCTGTAGGGGAATGCAGAAATTAAAAGGCAGAAAGTAAAGGCAGAAAATAAGAAGGACCAATAATCAACATAAACATCTTCGAATGCTGATCGGTCACCATTTCTATTAAGTTTTGTCTTTCATCCGGCACAAATTTATCATCTCGGTAACACATTCGATTGTTTTATTGCTTTTTAAGTTAAGTTTATCATATTTACTAATTTATAGTATTGGATTACAATTGGTTTAAAGTTTATGTCAAAAGATCTTCTTTATGCCTTTGTTTGGTAGTGTTAGTGTTATAGGTTAAGGCGTGTGATCATAGGAACTTGTGGCGCGCACGAGTGGATGAAAAGAAGCTGGAAAAGCTTGTTAGAACAAGAATTGTTCTGATCAATTATCTTAGTTTTGATGATAACAATAATATGAATTTTGCTTAAGATAATATGGTACTCTAATCCAATGCAATTTCCTTTTCAGGAAATATATAAAGAGTATGCATAATTCAGCGCTCAGAAGCTTTGTCTCAAAGGGTTCAGCATGCAACATCAGAACATGGTCTGGCAAGACATCAGAAGATGGTCGAAGCAGAATCAGAACATGGGTCTATGGAAGCATCAGAAGAACATGAGATCAGAAGCACTGAAGTTTTGATGGTATCACGCTCAGAAGCACTTCAAGGTCAGAAGATCAGAAGATGCTTTGCACCAAGCTGTTTGACTCTGATGATATTCAAACATTGTATTCACAAACATCAGATCAGAAGGAAGTACAAGTGGCAAGCTACGCTGACTGACAAAAGGAACGTTAAAAGCTATTAAAGGCAACGTCAGTAGACACAGCGTGAACAAGGCTCGAGGTAGTTGACAAAAGCATATAACATTAAATGCGATGCTGTACGGAACACGCAAAGCATTAAATGCACTCAACGGTCATCTTCTCCAACGCCTATAAATATGAAGTTCTGATGAGAAGCAAGGTTAACGATCCTGAACAAAACAACTCATATTAACTTGCTGAAACTCTGTTCTATTCAAAGCTCAGAATCTTCATCTTCATCAAAGCTCACTACATTGCTGTTGTAATATATTAGTGAGATTAAGCTTAAACGTTAAGAGAAATATCACAGTTTGTGATTATAGCTTTTAAGAAGCAATTGTAATACTCTTAGAATTGATTACATTAAGTTGTAAGGAACTAGAGTGATCGTGTGGATCAGAATACTCTAGGAAGTCTTAGAGGTTATCTAAGCAGGTTGTAACTAGAGTGATCGTGTGGATCAGAATACTCTAGAAAGTCTTAGAGGGTATCTAAGCAGTTGTTCCTGGAGTGATCAGTGTGTGATCAGAAGACTCTGGAAGACTTAGTTGCTGACTAAGTGGAGAACCATTGTAATCCGTGCGATTAGTGGATTAAATCCTCAGTTGAGGTAAATCATCTCTGCGGGGGTGGACTGGAGTAGTTTAGTTAACAACGAACCAGGATAAAAATAACTGTGCAATTTATTTTTATGTGTCAAGTTTTTTAAAGCTACACTTATTCAAACCCCCCATTTCTAAGTGTTTTTCTATCCTTCAATTGGCATCAGAGCGCTGGTTCTAAGGTGCAAGCACTTAACCGTGTTTAGAAAAGATTCAGGAAGAGAAAAACGCTTCAGTAAAAGATGGCTGATGAAACTGCAAAGTCTACACCTGCATCTACATCTGGCTCTGCTGAGCAACACAACGGTAACAATGGTTATACTAGACCGCCGGTATTTGATGGTGAAAACTTTGAATACTGGAAAGATAAACTGGAAAGTTACTTTCTTGGTCTAGATGGTGATCTATGGGATCTTCTGATGGATGGTTACTAACATCCAGTAAATGCCAGTGGCGTAAAGCTGACAAGGCAAGAAATGAATGATGATCAGAAGAAGCTTTTCAGGAATCATCATAAATGCAGAACTGTTTTGCTGAATGCTATCTCTCATGCTGAGTATGAGAAGATATCTAACAGGGAAACGGCCTATGACATATATGAGTCTTTGAAAATGACTCATGAAGGAAATGCTCAAGTCAAGGAGACTAAAGCTCTCGCTTTAATCCAGAAGTATGAAGCCTTCAAGATGGAGGATGATGAAGACATTGAAAAGATGTTTTCAAGATTTCAAACTCTTACTGCTGGATTGAGAGTTCTTGACAAGGGATACACCAAGGCTGATCACGTAAAGAAGATCATCAGAAGCTTACCCAAAAGATGGGGTCCTATGGTGACTGCATTCAAGATTGCAAAGAATCTGAATGAAGTTTCTCTGGAAGAGCTTATCAGTGCCTTGAGAAGCCATGAAATAGAGCTGGACGCAAATGAGCCTCAAAAGAAAGGTAAGTCTATTGCATTAAAATCCAATATCAAGAAATGCACTAACGCTTTTCAGGCTAGAGAAGAAGATCCTGAAGAATCAGAATCTGAAGAAGAAGATGAACTGTCCTTGATCTCTAGAAGGCTAAATCAACTCTGGAAGAACAAGCAAAGGAAGTTCAGAGGCGTCAGAAGTTCAAAGAAATTTGAACGTGGAGAATCTTCTGATGACAGAAGATTTGACAAGAAGAAGGTCATGTGCTATGAATGCAATGAGCCTGGACACTTCAAGAATGAATGTCCAAAACTTCAGAAGGAAAATCCCAAGAAGAAGTTTCAT
Source organism: Vicia villosa (assembly GCF_029867415.1). Classification (NCBI taxonomy): domain Eukaryota; kingdom Viridiplantae; phylum Streptophyta; class Magnoliopsida; order Fabales; family Fabaceae; genus Vicia; species Vicia villosa. Next base: position 40,922,104 of record NC_081181.1, on the reverse strand, counting down.
AAGAAGAAAGGTCTTATGGCAACCTGGGATGAGTCAGAAGATGATTCAGACTCTGAAGATGAGCAGGCTAACTGTGCGCTGATGGCGACAGAAGATGACGGATCAGAATCTACATCAGAATCAGATTCTGAAGAGGTATTTTCTGAACTTACTAGAGATGAGTTAGTTTCCGGTCTAACAGAACTTCTGGAATTCAAGTCTCAGATTAGTCTCAAATACAAAAAGCTGAAAAAGCTATTTGAATTTGAAACAAAGAAGCTTGAGTTGGAAAATTCTGAATTAAAAGAAAAACTTTTAAAATTATCCAATAATGTTGGATCTCCTTCTGATTCAGAAAAATCCACTCCTAGTCTAAACCATATTCTGAAAGAATATGATTTAAGTTTCAGGAAGTTCTTATCTAGAAGTATTGGCAGAAGTCAGCTAGCTTCTATGATATATGCTGTGTCTGGAAACAAAAGAGTCGGCATTGGTTTTGAGGGTGAAACCCCATACAAACTTGAACCTGTTGATGAAATGAAATTCACATACAAGCCATTGTATGATCAGTTCAAGTATGGCCACTCCCATGATATTAGGCACACTTCACATGCTCAAAGTTTTCACATAACACACACCAAAAAGCATGTGACACAACCTAGGAAATATCATGAAACTCACATTAAAAATTATCATGCTGTTCCTCCTATTGCTTACAATGTTAAACCCAAGTTCAATCAGAACTTGAGAAAATCTAACAAGAAAGGACCCAAGAAGATGTGGGTACCTAAGGATAAGATTATTCCTATTGCAGATATCCTTGGCTGCAAAAAGGACAAAGCACAACATGTCGTGGTACCTGGACTCTGGATGCTCACGACACATGACAGGAAGAAGGTCTATGTTCCAAGACCTGGTGCTTAAGTCTGGAGGAGAAGTCAAGTTTGGAGGAGATCAGAAGGGCAAGATAATTGGCTCTGGAACTATAAAGTCTGGTAACTCTCCTTCCATTTCTAATGTACTTCTTGTAGAAGGATTAACACATAACCTCTTATCTATCAGTCAATTGAGTGACAATGGTTATGATATAATCTTTAATCAAAAGTCTTGCAAGGCTGTAAATCAGAAGGATGGCTCAATCCTATTTACAGGCAAGAGGAAGAACAACATTTATAAGACAGATCTGCAAGATCTTATGAGTCAGAAGGTGACTTGTCTTATGTCTGTTTCTGAAGAGCAGTGGGTCTGGCACAGAAGATTAGGTCATGCTAGTTTGAGAAAGATTTCTCAGATTAACAAACTGGATCTTGTCAGAGGACTCCCTAATCTGAAATTCAAATCAGATGCTCTTTGTGAAGCATGTCAGAAGGGCAAGTTCTCCAAACCTGCATTCAAGTCCAAGAATGTTGTTTCTACCTCAAGGCCATTAGAACTCTTGCACATTGATCTGTTTGGCCCAGTCAAAACAGCATCTGTCAGAGGGAAGAAATATGGATTAGTCATCGTAGATGATTATAGCCGCTGGACGTGGGTAAAATTCTTGAAACACAAGGATGAGTCTCATTCAGTGTTCTTTGATTTCTGCATTCAGATTCAATCTGAAAAAGAGTGTAAAATCATAAAGGTTAGAAGTGATCATGGTGGTGAATTTGAGAACAGATCCTTTGAAGAATTCTTCAAAGAAAATGGTATTGCCCATGATTTCTCTTGTCCTAGAACTCCACAGCAAAATGGAGTTGTAGAACGAAAGAATAGGACTCTGCAAGAAATGGCCAGAACCATGATCAATGAAACCAATATGGCTAAGCATTTCTGGGCAGAAGCAATAAACACTGCATGCTATATTCAGAATAGAATCTCTATCAGACCTATTCTAAATAAGACTCCTTATGAATTGTGGAAGAATAAAAAGCCCAACATTTCATATTTCCATCCTTTTGGATGTGTATGCTTTATTCTGAACACTAAAGATCATCTTGGTAAGTTTGATTCCAAAGCACAAAAATGTTTCCTTCTTGGATATTCTGAACGCTCAAAAGGCTACATAGTATACAATACTGAAACATTGATTGTAGAAGAATCAATCAATATCAGGTTTGATGATAAGCTTGGTTCTGAAAAACCAAAGCAGTTTGATAATTTTGCAGATTGGGATATTGATATATCAGAAGTTGTTGAGCCAAGAAGCAACGCATCAGAAGCAGAGCTTCTCAGAAGCAAAGAATCTGAAGATCAAGTATCAGCTTCTCTGGAGAATCTAAGCATTTATGAAGAACCATCTGTCAGAAGATCATCCAGACTCATCTCTGATCATTCTGAAGATGTCATTCTTGGAAAGAAGGATGATCCAATCAGAACAAGAGCATTCCTTAAGAACAATGCAGACTGTCAATTAGGCCTTGTATCTTTGATCGAGCCAACTTCTGTTGATCATGCTCTAGAAGATCCAGACTGGATAATTGCTATGCAAGAAGAACTGAATCAGTTTACAAGGAATGATGTTTGGGATCTTGTTCCTAGACCAGATGGATTCAATATAATCGGTACAAAATGGGTCTTCAGAAACAAGCTCAGTGAGAAAGGTGAAGTGGTAAGGAACAAAGCCAGACTGGTGGCTCAGGGTTATAGTCAGCAAGAAGGGATTGACTATACAGAAACCTTTGCACCAGTGGCCAGGTTAGAATCTATTCGTCTATTAATTTCATTTGCCACTCAACATAACATCACTCTCTATCAGATGGATGTTAAGAGTGCCTTCTTAAATGGTTATATAGATGAAGAAGTTTATGTCCATCAACCTCCTGGTTTTGAAGACTCTATGTCTCCTAATCATGTTTTTAAACTAAAGAAATCGTTGTATGGATTGAAACAAGCTCCCAGAGCTTGGTATGAACGCTTAAGTTCTTTCCTTCTGGATAATGGTTTCACTAGAGGAAAAGTGGACACTACTCTCTTTTGTAAAACCTTTAAAAGGGATATTTTAATTTGTCAAATATATGTAGATGATATTATTTTTGGAACATCTAATGCTACACTTGGAAAGAAGTTTAATCTTCTAGACTGCAAAGAAGCCAAAACTCCTATGCATCCAACATGCATCCTAGGTAAGGATGAGGTAAGTAAGAAGGTAGATCAGAAGTTATACGGAGGTATGATTGGATCTCTTCTATATTTGACTGCTTCTAGACCTGACATTCTGTTCAGTGTTTGTTTGTGTGCTAGATTCCAATCAGATCCTAGAGAATCTCATTTAACTGCTGTTAAGAGAATTCTAAGGTATCTGAAATGTACTACTAATGTTGGCTTAGTTTACAGAAAATCTAAAGAATACAACTTAGTAGGATTCTGCGATGCTGACTATGCTGGAGACAGAATTGAAAGAAAGAGTACTTCAGGAAGTTGCCAATTTCTTGGAAGTCATTTGATCTCCTGGTATAGCAAGAAGCAAGCAACTATTGCTCTATCAACAACAGAAGCAGAATATGTCGCTGCTGCTGGTTGCAGTACACAGATGCTCTGGATGAAGAGTCAGTTAGAAGATTATCAGATATATGAGAGTAACATTCCTATATTCTGTGATAATACTTCTGCTATATGTTTATCTAAGAATCCTATTCTTCATTCAAAGGCTAAACATATTGAGATTAAACATCATTTCATAAGGGACTATGTTCAGAAGGGTGTTATATCTTTAAACTTTGTGGATACAGACCATCAATGGGCTGATATCTTTACAAAACCCCTGGCTGAAGATAGGTTTAAGTTCATTCTGAAGAACATCAGTATGGATTTATGCCCAGAATGAGAAGATGAGAAGTTCTTACGTATGAGTATCTTCTGAAATGAATGTGGATTTTTTTTAAATCAGAAGTTCTGATTGAAATCTTTTAGAAATTATGATTCGGTTATTACTAACGTTTCATTGTCTAAGTTGATTCAGAACCTCTTTTAAAGCAAAACAGCTGTAACGTTTTATCTCGGGATGGTAAACCTGTCGTTACTGTTCATGGATAAGTGCGCGTGCAGTTGAAGGGACGCCGACCATAGGTAACTGTGCTAGTCACCTCATTTGTCTTTATTATCTCTCCTCATGTCACGTAATATTAAATGCTATCCATCATTTGTTTCATTTTATTTTCTTTTAAATACTCTTCAAACGCTTCTCCTTCCCTCCTATATTTTCTCTATTACACTCTGTCTCTGTTTTTCTTCTCTATCTCTTTGCATTCCTCATCAAGTTTTTTTTTCTCTCTCTCTCCTGTTTTTTTTTCTCTTGCTCAAACAAAGTTTTTTTTTATAAAATCCTAGTTCAAACCTATGACTCAAAGGCGGCAGATCTCTGCATATCTCGGGATGGCTCTCCTAATACCTCTCAAGTCAGACCTCTTCTTTGATGTTGTTATCAACTTTCACCCAAAGACAGAAGACTTTCTTGAGTTATGGGAAGAGGTTAAGAATGATATTCTTAACTTCTATGTTAAGAGAAAGCCCCGTTTGCAACAGTAGCTCTCTGTCTGTGAAATGTCCCTCTCTTCCTCTTTGGTCTCTGGGATCTCTCCTACAGTGGAGGTTCTAGTCTGGAAGACAAGAAGACCACCGGGATTCTTGATGGGTTGACACAGAATGTGTCTTGCTAGGGTTTTGTTTTTAATTTTTGTAGTCATTTCCTCTTGGGATGACTTTTTATGTATTTGCTAGGAATGTTTCTCATCTTGTTAAACATAGGAACCTTTTGTAATATCTTTTGATTATCAATGAAAAGTTTCTTTGTTTTCACATTCCAGTGATTTTATTTGTCGTTTTATTCATCTGAATCTTTTGACATATTCTTTTTGATGTTATGACAAAAAGGGGGAGAAGATAAATGATAAATGATTTGATTAATCTATCAGTTGCTGGGTAAAGCTCCCACACATCTACTAACAAGAACTGCAAGTTCTATATGGTTTAAGTGTTTTGCAGGTATAAAGAAGTGAAGAGAATCTTCAAAGCAAACACAAGAAGCAAAACCATAAGAAGTGTTATTCTGTAAAAAGAATAAGCTCATGGAAACTGAAGCAAGCTGAGTGCTATCAAGCTTCAGAAATCAGAAGCAAGAAAGAAGAATGAATCAGAAGCACTGATAATAGAATTTGATCCATATTTGTCTATTTGCTTTGACAAAATTCTATTTGCTCTGATACATTATTTTAGCCTATATGGCTCTGATACATATCATGTGTTCTAATATACATTTTATGTTCTGACTCGTTTATGCTGACTTTTGTCGTTTAGTTTTTTGTTCTGTAACATTTCAGGATGTAGAGATGCTCTGATGATGCTCTGGTACATTCAACAATGTTCTGATACAAATCTAGCATGAAGTGATGTTGGAAGAAATTCAAGCTCTGAAGCTATCCGAGGGAAGCAGAAATCAGAAGCTGTGAATGTTCTAAAGATCCAGAAAACTCAAGTTCTGAAGCTGTCCTAAATGGAAGCAGAAATCAGAAGCTGTGAATGTTCAGAAGATCAAAGAAATTCAAGTTCTAAAGCTGTCCTAGATGGAAGCAGGAATCAGAAGCTGTGAGTGTTCTAGGGATCTAAAGAAATTCTAGTTCTGAAGCTGTCCAATGGAAGCAGAAGTCAGAAGCTATGAATTCTCTAAAGACAGAAGCTTATGTGATCGTCTCTACCGAAATAATCAGGGAAGTCTTTTATTAAAGTTCTTCGAGTATTTATTTCAGGGGGAGATTATTTATCTCAGGGGGAGATTGTTAATCTCAGGGGGAGACATATTCATATGCTTATGCTATAGCTGTGTAATTTGTCTTTTGCCGTCTGCTCTTTCTGATCGCAAATTCATATCATTTATATATGTTTTTGTCATCATCAAAAAGGGGGAGATTGTTAGAACAAGAATTGTTCTGATCAATTATCTTAGTTTTGATGATAACAATAATATGAATTTTGCTTAAGATAATATGGTACTCTAATCCAATGCAATTTCCTTTTCAGGAAATATATAAAGAGTATGCATAATTCAGCGCTCAGAAGCTTTGTCTCAAAGGGTTCAGCATGCAACATCAGAACATGGTCTGGCAAGACATCAGAAGATGGTCGAAGCAGAATCAGAACATGGGTCTATGGAAGCATCAGAAGAACATGAGATCAAAAGCACTGAAGTTCTGATGGTATCACGCTCAGAAGCACTTCAAGGTCAGAAGATCAGAAGATGCTTTGCACCAAGCTGTTTGACTCTGATGATATTCAAACGTTGTATTCACAAACATCAGATCAGAAGGAAGTACAAGTGGCAAGCTACGCTGACTGACAAAAGGAACGTTAAAAGCTATTAAAGGCAACGTCAGTAGACACAGCGTGAACAAGGCTCGAGGTAGTTGACAAAAGCGTATAACATTAAATGCGATGCTGTACGGAACACGCAAAGCATTAAATGCACTCAACGGTCATCTTCTCCAACGCCTATAAATATGAAGTTCTGATGAGAAGCAAGGTTAACGATCCTGAACAAAACAACTCATATTAACTTGCTGAAACTCTGTTCTATTCAAAGCTCAGAATCTTCATCTTCATCAAAGCTCACTACATTGCTGTTGTAATATATTAGTGAGATTAAGCTTAAACGTTAAGAGAAATATCACAGTTTGTGATTATAGCTTTTAAGAAGCAATTGTAATACTCTTAGAATTGATTACATTAAGTTGTAAGGAACTAGAGTGATCGTGTGGATCAGAATACTCTAGGAAGTCTTAGAGGTTATCTAAGCAGGTTGTAACTAGAGTGATCGTGTGGATCAGAATACTCTAGAAAGTCTTAGAGGGTATCTAAGCAGTTGTTCCTGGAGTGATCAGTGTGTGATCAGAAGACTCTGGAAGACTTAGTTGCTGACTAAGTGGAGAACCGTTGTAATCCGTGCGATTAGTGGATTAAATCCTCAGTTGAGGTAAATCATCTCTGCGGGGGTGGACTGGAGTAGTTTAGTTAACAACGAACCAGGATAAAAATAACTGTGCAATTTATTTTTATGTGTCAAGTTTTTTAAAGCTACACTTATTCAAACCCCCCTTTCTAAGTGTTTTTCTATCCTTCAAAGCTGATTTCAGAGGTCAACACGGGCGCCCGCGTGCAGAAACACGGCCCGTGTTGAAATGTGGCTGGAAATGCGAGTTTGAACCAAAGTCAGAGGATCAACACGGGCGCCCGCGTGCAGAAACTCGGCCCGCGTGCAGAAACACGGGCGCCCGCGTGCAGAAACACGGCCCGTGTTGATGAGCGCAGGCTGAATATATGTTTATAAGTTTCCTCACTCAAATGGGATCATTAAGGGTATTCTTGGCATTTGGTTTCAACCTGAATGGAAGATTGATTATAAAAACAACTTTAGGGCAAGAGAGAAGGCACTTTTTGACAGATTGGAGAAAAGAATACAAGAGGAGATTGGAGAAAGCAAGGGTTTGGGAGAGAAGAAGATCTTCATGAACGGAAGCAATTGAAGATTCAATCTCCTCCAATTTCTTGTAATGTCTTTATTCAATATTGTGTTTTCTTTGATTACTATGAGTAGCTAAACCCCCCAATGCTAGGGGGTGGCTCTGATTTCACTTTGTAATGACTCTGAGTTTGCAATTGCGATAACTATCATGTTTTCAATTATTAATTTATTCTCTTGATGTTTTTAAAGCTTTTCCTTTCGGACAAATTGGAATTGATCTATGATTATCAGTTAGGCGGACCACCAATGATAATGCTTTCATGAGAATATGCTATAATAGATATTACCTAGGACTAGGAATACCTTATAGCAACCAGATATTCTTGATAACTAATTGCTTGATTTCATCGTAAATTTCTAAGGACTTAGGGTTTAGGATGAAGGATCAAAGGTTTTTTCACTAAGGACTTAGGATCAAACAACCTTAAGAACCGGTAATTGATGATTGAAAATAAGTTGTTGCAATAGAAATTTCAGAGTTGTTACATTGTCAATCATCCACTATCCCTAGCATGTTGTTCATATTTGTTACAAAGCCAATTTCATTTACTGCTTATTCTATTTTTCGTTAAGTTATAATTACCAAACAAAACCCCATTGAAGTTTTTGTTTAATTGAACCTTGAATTGAACTCATTATTCCTGCGCAGTCCCTAAGATCGACATTTGGGGAATTTTCCCTACTATTACAAGAGGCAAAATAGTACACTTGCTATTTTTCCGATCAAGTTTTTGGCACTGTTGCCGGGGACTGCCATAATATTGAGTTTAAGTTGAGTTCAATTAGAATTTTGTTGCTCTGCGACTAAAATTTTATTTTCTGCACTTTTTATTTTTTTCTAATTCTAATATTTGTCTAAGTTGTGCATGCGAGGTAAGGCCTCAGCTGAATTTCTTTTTGACGCAGAAATTGAAAGAACCTTGCACGCAAGGCGTAGACAAGCTCGTCAAGAGAAACTGAAATCTGAAGAAGAAGTTGTGACCGTTCATTCAGATTCTGAAAGTGAAGAGGAAGTTATGGGCGAGAATCCACCTCCATCTGAGAGACTTCTCGGAGACTATGGTGTTGCGAACACACCGGGTGGGAGACTAACATTTATCAACCAACCGGTGAATGTTCCTAATTTTCAATTGCATCCAAGCACCATCACTCAGCTCGAAAGAAAGCCTTTCACCGGTGTCGCCCTCGGTTTTTTTCTATCTCGTGAGAGAGATACGAACTGACTCTTCTTTTGTTTTTGTGTTTTGAAAATCAGAGAGTCGCCACCGACTTTTATTTTATCCAATTACGGAAAGGTTTATAAAAGAAACAGAAAAAGACCTTTAAGAGATTTTGGGTTCGGGGGTAGGTTATACAAAGGGAAGGTATTAGCACCCCTTTGTATCCATGGTTATCCATGGGCTCTTAATTGCTTAGCTCACTTGTTTGAATCATTTGTCTTGCCTTGAAATGCTTGTATGTGGTTTTAAAATACCTTTGTAAATTGGCTTTGTAATGATCCTTGTGCGGATGTATACAAAGTGTTTTATCTTTCGAAAGATGTTTTGAAAAAAGAGCTTTAACTTCGTAATGATCCTTGTTTGGATATATACCAAGTATTGTCTTTTTTGAAGTTTTATTTTAAAAAAAACAATGATATATGAGACATTTGTTTGTTTTGATTTGAGCAAGCAATTAGGAGATCTACCCTAAGTTTATAAGGTCCTTTCCTATTTCTTTTAGAAAATTCTCCTTTACCGGATGTAAACAAAAGTTTAGATTTGTTTTTGAAACAGTAGAATTTGATTTTTGAAAAGAGTAACAGAGGGATTACCCTAAGAGGTGCAAGTGTGATTGTGTTTTGATTCAGATATTTTTATCTTTGAAGTTAGTGACCTAACGCTTCAGTTATTATTTTTGACATAAACGCAGTTTTATATGTACAGAATTTAAAGTGCGGGAATGTAAAATGCGGAAAGTAAATCTACGCTATTACATCGATTATGCGGGAAATGTAAATTACGCTATTTACATGATTTTGACAACCTATACACTTATCTATGAATTTAAATTGCAATAAGATAAAAGGAAGTATTTTTGGATTTTTTGTATGGTTGATTTTAATTAGAATTAATGCATAATTAATTTAATTAAAATGAGAAAAAGGTAGAAATAAAATTTAAACCTAAAAATTAAGTCTAAAATATGTTCATATTGCTTATAAATTATTTTTAAAATAAAACTAATTTTTTTTGATCTTTTGAAGATGTTTTTGAAATTATTAAGTTAATTAACATATAATTATGCAAATAATTATACAAATAATTAAAACTTAAAGAGAAAAATATTCTAAATATGTACAAAATTAGTCTATAATATATAAACCTAATTTAATAAAAAGAACAATTTTTTTCTAATTTTTTGATTGGTTGAAATAATTAAAAAGCAAATATATAAATATATACTAATTAATTAAACAAAATATTTCAATTGTTAAGAAAAATAAAATATTTTTGTGTCAAAAATTAATAGATTATTTTATAAACCTAAAAATATTTTTATTATATTTTTTTGATTTTTTAAACTATTTTAAATTAATTTTAGAAGTAAATAAAATAAAATAGAAAAATATATTAATTGTGATCCTGTGTGATAATCAGTGGAGTCCATGATATGGATGTGTGTTTTGGTGCGTTGGATCTTGGATTAATGAAATCAGATGGCTGAAAACACATGGCACATGATATGATAGTGGAGCGTGAAGCACATGATTGGTCTGAACTTCAAAAACACGCGCGCGCAAACCAACCACTCAGAGGACGCCACGTCTCGTCTTCCTCATCAGGATGGACCTTTTACACCGCTCATTTGCAGGTGCTGTAAAAGACTTCAACCTATTACACCTGTAAAATAACGAATACAAGCAAAACGTGAAATAAATTTGGCGCGAGGCCATGGTTCAATTCGTCTGGTTCATACGAATTCAATGAGACCACTTTGAACCTGTGATTTTGCCTAATTCGAGAAACCCTAATTTTGAGATCATGAACCCTAAAATGGTAGCTTCGTGAATACTTAACCAAACCTTAATTAAATGTCCAGAAACGATCAGAACATCAAACCAAGTTCAAATATATGATTACATCGTGCTAAATATGCATGTATAATGAGATTTTGGTTAGTTTTTGTTTGAGCAAACCGTGAGCTATGGAGCTTGATTCTGAGTGCTTTGCTTGTTGAAAATGATTGGGATATATTCAATGAAGGTTAGAGAATGTGTTTGAGTGTTTAGTTTCTATTGAAATGAGCTTGAATTTAAAATTCGAATTTCAAATTTTCTTCAAAATTACAAGTTGTTACAAGAGTGGTATAAGCTTGGTAATGGTTCTGAATTCGTGTGTCCTTGTGTTACTGAAGTATCCTACTTCATTTATAAGCAATGAAGTGCTTCAAAACTAAGCTAAGAAGCATTGATGATCTTTGTTGAACTTTTGAATTCTTTAATAGAAAAAAGTTTGAATTCTTGACCATGGCTTGATTTTTCTTCAACCTCTTGCCCTAGGCCTGCTTTGTACCTCTCTTGCTGCAGAGTTGAATCATTCTTGGTGGCCTTAGCTTAAGAATCAAGCATTGCATCATTATCCTTCACCATTTCTTTTTCAATTTAACTTTAAATGTAATAAAATTAAACCAAAAAAGAAATAAAAATGCTATGGGCCTTAGGTTGGTCGTGGGAGGCCCTTAACATTGTTAGAAGCATGTTTGGATCATGAAAACTTGGCCCCTTTTGGAAAAAAAACACTTTTGATCAATGTTGGTTTCATGCATTTTCCCAAAATATAGCCAACTTCAACAAGGCATAAATCCCTCAATTTTTATCATATGAAGGAGTTCTTGTACTTTTTAGAAACCTCAAGATGTCCTCTACAAGCTACTTTGGAAACTTTTTTTCATTTGGAGAAGTTATCTTGATGTTATGGCCTTTGACAAAAAACCACTTTTTTGTTGACTTTGAAAATGACCTGTAATGTCTGAGCTCATATTTTTCAAATGGTGAATCCAATGACCATGGGATCAATTGAATTTGAAAGATAATTGAATTTCCTTCAAAACAAGCTTTGGTTGGAATTTTTTGAGTGAATGAGGAGAGAGTTATGGTCAGTCAAAGTTCAGTTGACTTTTTAGGAGAAAACCCTAATTTTGAAACTTAGGGTTTTGTTGATTTTTGATCTTTCCTTGATGAATTATGATCAACCAATGATCAAATGATGAATCTTTTGACAAAATATGGATGTTGACAAAAAATTTCATTTTTGACTGTCTGTTGACTTTTCGGTCAAACTGGTCGTCTGTTGACTGTTTGAGCTGCTGACTGTGCGTCTGAGCGAATTGAAGTTTGAAAATTTGTATGGTGGTACTTTGAGATATATGGAGGTCCGTGAAATCCATTTGAGGTCTCAAAAAAACTTGTTCTCCTGAAAAAAATAAAAACCCTAGTTAGGGACTATTTGTGTAGGAGACAGTTAAGCGTACCTGATTTTTGTGCAGTGCTGAGTCTCTGCTGATCACGTGATGTTCAGAAGACTTCTAGAACAAAAATCTTGGAATTTTGAAATGCAAAAGATTGATTTGATTGATGGTACAAAACACGGAGAATTGCACTGTCAGCGGGTTTGACTGTCAACTGGCTGTTCGGGCATTAACGTAACAGTTAAAGTGAAAATTCAACAGTTAAAGTTAATTTTTCTTTTTGTTTTTTTTTGATGTGTTAATGGTGAAAATTTATTTACATGAGTTGTTAGAAAAACACAGACATAATAAATAAATAAAATATACTGTACGCGAACGAAATTACCGATAATAACCTTGAAAAATATTTAAGGCACAGAAAAATAAATATTTAACTGGCAGAAAACACACAAAATATTATCTGGATAATTAAACTACAGTACGACAGATAGTACGACATTTAATACTGACAGTACAAATATTACATAATATAATGAACAGTACGACAAATAAACGGTACATTATTTGAAAGCAAAAGATACGACAAACTTTAAAAATGACGATTAAAAACCCATGCTATAAACAACAACATATATATGATTGGGAGTGTAAACAACCCAGGTCCGCATTTTTCAGGACTGTGCAGACAGAAAAAGGACATGATCACCACCAAGACAGTGATGACCATAAGAAAACACGTATCCATCCACTTTGCCATTTTGCCGGGGAAGAAGAGAAAATAAATATGAGGTAGAAATTTGAGAGATGAGTTGAAATTTGATGTGAGTATTTATGGAAAAAATAAGAGGTATTTATAGAGTGAAAAGAAGGATAGAGACGTTGGGGAATGAAGTGGTTTTGTACAAAAAAGGAAAATTTGAGTGGTAGTAGGATTTGAAAGAAAGTGTATGGTAGGGTTTGAAAAAGGGAGATGTGTAGAATAAAGTTAGGATTTGATTTTGAAAGAAAGAGATTTGAAAAGAAAGGAAAAGATTTTGAAAATAATAGAATATAGTACAAAAATTAGTGGGAAACAAAAACTAATAATAATTTACTCGTTACCAGTACAGTCTGAATCCCCGGGCTCTACGCCTGCAAAATTTAATTCTGTACCAATTGCGTCAGTACTATTTATCTGCAAATAAATCTCAAATAAACAGCGTGTGTGAAGTGATAAACAATACTTGGCGTTTGTGTAAGAATAAATTCAACAGCGAGCCAAAATACCGTATAATAAAAATTCTAAAAATCGAGTATTCATAAAAATCAGGATATTTGTGAAATAAAATCCAAGATTATATGAAACTTTCAATTTTTAGACAGAAATATGTTGCCTTCTTTCTAAAAAAGATGCGGGCAAATTTTGGGGTATAACAGTTGCCCCTATTCAATCTTCTTAAAACTGATTGGAATCTGAAGGTAGAAGATGATTGAATATTTAGATGCCCTAAAAATTTGCACTTACCTCCACCGGAAGTGATGCTGGAATTTGTCTTTGAATGTTGTCTGAGAAATGTTGCTGGCAGATCGAGACATTACCTGAGATGGGCTTTCAGATGCCATCTGGCAAATGTGTTGATGGTTTGTTCATCAGAATGAATCCATTGATTATATCTTGATGAAGGATTTGAAAACCTCTGCGTTGACCATTTCGGAACCGTCCGAGGTTACCGCTTTGGATCTTGGAGGCTGATCGTTACGGAACTGTCCAAAGTTTTTCCGCTTTAGATTTTGAAAGTTGATCTATGTGGAACCGTCTGAGGCATCAGCTTTAGATCTTTGAAGGTTGATTGTTGTGGAACCGTCTGAGGTATCCGCTTTAGATCTTTGAAGATTGATCATTGTGGAACCATCTGAGGTATCCGCTTTGGATCTTGAAGATTGACTGCTTTAAGGAACCGTCTAAGGTATCAACTTAGATCTGAAGGTAGATCATTAAGGAACCGTCCAAGGTATCGATTTAGATCTGAAGGTAGATCATTAAGGAACCGTCCAAGGTATCGACTTAGATCTGAAGGTAGATCATTAAGGAACCGTCCAAGGTATCGACTTAGATCTGTGTTGCTTGTTTTTTGAGTTGATAGGTGTTTTGAAAAGAAAGATCCCTTCAGAATGAATCTTTGGCTTAATTATATCTGAGAGGGATGTTCGTCTGAATAGAATCCAGAGGAACACTGTATGTGATTGAGAACAAATCTGCTGAGGATATTCGTCCACCTGAAAAAATCAAGTTAGTGACATGCAATGTTATGATGCATGTAATGTATATGTTGAGATTCTCAATCTAAATGATAATCGTGCATGTTATGTATGTGTTTGTCATGAAACATTATATGCCATGTATGAATATGCGTATGATGTATGACTTATGCAATTTAAAGCGTATCAAACTTCTGGTTGGGAAAATGAATCCCTGCTTGCTATTTTGGAAACGAAGGCATTACGATTGTTGATGATTTTTGCTATCTTGTTCAAGTATACTCAGCTGGGGAACTTCCTTACGGACCATAGTACTCTGTTGAGGGATCTTTAACTACTGCTTGGAGATGAAGGTAGTTTGAAAGTTCTGATTTTGATGCACCTTAAGAAAGATGCGTAATCCTCCGATGCACTATTTGACCAAGCCTTGGTGTGGAGGATCACACTTTCTGGGGATAGTGATCTTGAACAGCCCTGCTGGGGAATAAGGTTTCTCGAATCGCTTTGTTGGAGAGAAAAATCTCATTGAGGAATTTGCTGAGAAATGCATCTCTGTTGGGGAGCTTTTCTTCTGATGCTGGTTTCAGGATGATGTCCAGATGATTGAGACATTACCTGAATACTATTCCTGTTTTTCTTATAAACATCAGTCATATTCAAATGCATATGTTCATTCAAAATTATCATTGGGACGTTTACGTATTCAAAAACAGAAAAAAGTGAAAACATTGATTTTGAGCATGAGCTGCATTGATTTTTGAAAAAGAGCCATAATAGGCTGATTAGTACAAGGAGACAAAAAATCCTAGTAGTAGGAAATTGTCATAAAGCTTTGAAAAGTACCTATAAAGAGAAATAGCTATGTGAAAACAATCCAGTCAAGTTTCAACTCTGCTATTGCCAATCTGTCTTCGAGTATCTCATCCCTCACTTGTTGGAAGAAAATGATTGGACTGATTGGTGCCTTTGATGTGCTGAACCTTGAAGGTGAGTAGGTAGCCAAACGGGACATAGTCGTACGCTTTATTCCCTAACTTTTGCCTAGGCCGCCTTTTCAGGTTTTCAGCCTACCGGGATAATATTTATTTTTTAGTCTCTAATTTTTGCCTGGATCGCCCTTTCAGGTTTTCAATCCACCGAGACGCTCATTTTTGCCTAAGTCGCCCTTTCAGGTTTCCAACTTAGCGAGCTTTTCTTTAAGCGAAATACTTTTTGACTATGTCCGCATTTACAGGGTGTGGGAAATCCTCGCCATCCATAGTGGTAAGCAACATGGCTCCGCCGGAGAATACTTTCTTGATTACAAACGGTCCCTCATAAGTGGGAGTCCACTTGCCCTTGGGGTCACCTTGTGGTAGGATGATGCGTTTGACAACCAAATCACCGGTTTGATATGCCTGACTTTTGACTTTCTTGTTGAAGGCTTTGATCATACGCTTCTGGTACAACTGACCATGACAAATAGCTGCGAGCCTCTTCTCATCAATCAAGTTTATTTGGTCCAACTGAGTCTGAATCCAATCGTCTTCATCTAGATCGGCTTCTTTCATAATTCTTAGGGAAGGAATCTGAATTTCAATTGGAAGAATTGCCTCCATACCATAGACTAAGGAGAATGGAGTTGCCCCTGTTGAAGTACGCGCTGATGTGCGATAACCATGAAGAGCAAAAGGTAAGAATGGTGTATAACCTCCTGCAGGGGAAATGATCACAGCTCCGATGCCATTGCCAAGTGCATTAGAAGCTCCATCAAAAACCATAGTCCATCGGGATCCTGGCTCGGGTCCTTCCTCCGGTCCTGGTTGTTCGTGGTTAGTAACTAGCATAATGTCTTCATCTGGGAAGTCAAAGTTTAACGCTTGATAATCATCCACTGCTTGATGAGCCAGATGATCAGCTACCACACTTCCTTTGATTGCTTTTTGTGAAGTGTACTGGATGTCATACTTTGTTAAGATCATTTGCCATCTTGCTATTCTTCCAGAGAGAGCAGGTTTTTCGAACACATTCTTGATAGGATCCATTTTGGAGATCAGGAAAGTGGTATGGTTTAGCATATACTGTCTTAGTCGGCGAGCCGCCCATGCTAAGGCACAGCAAGTTTTCTCGAGCAGTGAGTATCTTATTTCACAATCGGTAAACTTTTTGCTAAGATAGTAGATTGCATGCTCTTTTCGGCCAGACTCGTCATGTTTCCCCAGTACACACCCCATTGAATCTTCTAACACTGTCAGATACATTATCAGAGGTCTTCCTTCCACTGGTGGTAACAAGATTGGCGGTTTTTGGAGATATTCTTTGATCTTATCAAAGGCTAATTGGCATTTGTCATTCCATCTTTCCACTTGATCTTTCTTTAACAGTTTGAAGATTGGCGCACAAGTAGTAGTCATGTGGGCAATAAATCTGGCTATGTAATTCAGACGTCCCAAGAATCCTCTGACTTGTTTCTCGGTACGGGGTATGGGCATTTCTTGAATGGCTTTGACCTTGGCAGGATCAACTTCAATACCTTTGTTGCTGACGATGAAACCTAAGAGTTTACCGGATCTTACTCCAAAGGTACACTTGTTCGGATTCAGTCGCAACCTGTACTTCTTGAGTCTGTCAAACAGTTTGTGCAGATGACCTAGATGTTCTTCTTCGATGTTTGACTTTGCAATCATATCATCCACGTAAACCTCTATTTCTTGATGAATCATATCATGGAACAGAGCTACCATTGCGCTTTAATAGGTTGCTCCTACATTCTTTAAACCAAAGGGCATTACTTTATAACAAAAGGTTCCCCAGAGTGTTGTGAAGGTTGTTTTTTCCATGTCTTCGGGAGCCATCTTGATTTGATTGTACCCTGAGAATCCATCCATAAAGGAGAATACCTTGCATTGTGCAGTATTGTCAACCAGTACATCGATGTGAGGTAAAGGGAAATCATCTTTGGGGCTTGCCCGATTCAGATCTCTGTAGTCTACACACATTCTGACTTTCCCGTCTTTTTTAGGCACAGGTAATATGTTAGCTATCCATGGAGGATAACTCACAACTTTTAGAAAGCCAGCATTGAATTGCTTCTCAACCTCGTCTTTGATCTTCTTGGACATATCGGGCCTACTCCTCCGCAGTTTCTGCTTAACTAGAGTGCTACCTTCTTTAATCGGCAGGCGATGAACCACAATATCCGTGTCAAGGCCAGGCATATCTTCATAGGACCAGGCAAATATCTCAACGTATTCTTGTAACATTTGAATCAGTCTTTGCTTGACACTGTCCTCTAGGTCAGCCCCTATCTTGACTTCTTTCTTTTCTTCACCACTGCCCAAGTTGATAACTTCAATTGGCTCTTCATGCGGCTGTATAGCTTTTTTTTTTCTTGTTCTAATAGTCTTGCAAGTTCCCTTGGTACTTCACAATCTTCCTCAGTTTCGTCCTCAGTTTGGTAGATCGGATTTTCAAAGTCATGATTGGTGTGGACCTCCGATTTTTTTTAATACCGGGCCATACCTCTGATCTGTAGAGATACGTGAACTGACTCTTTTTTGTCGCTTAATGCTTTCGCATTTTTGAAAATATCACAGAGTCGCCACCGACCTTTTATTTTATCCAATTAAGGAAAGGTTTATAAAAGAAACAGAAAAAAGACCTTTAAGAAATTCTGGGTAAGGGGGTAGGTTATACAAAGGGAAGGTGTTAGCACCCTTTGTATCCATGGTTATCCATGGGCTCTTAAGTTTGCTTAGCTCACTTGTTTTTCGATCACTTTTCAATTGCTCTGAAGTTGCTCATATGTGGTTTCAAATACCTTTGTAATTTGAATTTTGTAATGATCCGTGTGTGGATGTATACAAAATGCTTGTTTATCTTTCGAAAGATGTTTTGAAAAGAACGTTAACTTTGTAATAACCCGTGTTTGGATGTATACAAAGTATTGCCTTTTTGGAAAGTTTTGAAAAATCAACAGTGTATGAGAATTTTGTTTGTTTTGATTTGAGCAAGCAAACTAGGAGGTCTACCCTGAGTTGTAAGGTCTTTATCCTATTTCCTTTAAAAATCTATCCTTTCACCGGATATAAAAGCAAGGTTCGATTTTGTACTCAAAACAGTAGAATTTGACTTTGATTTTGAAAGGAATGAAAAGGGATTACCTTAAGAGGTGCAAGTGTGATTGTGATTGGATT
This sequence comes from Vicia villosa, assembly GCF_029867415.1. Taxonomy (NCBI): domain Eukaryota; kingdom Viridiplantae; phylum Streptophyta; class Magnoliopsida; order Fabales; family Fabaceae; genus Vicia; species Vicia villosa. Next base: position 40,903,771 of record NC_081181.1, on the reverse strand, counting down.
CAGGTATTTATCTTTGAAGTTAGTGATCTAACGGTTCAATTTTATCTTTGACATACACGCAGTTTATATTTGCTGGAAATTAAAATGCGGAAATGTAAAGTGCGGAAAGTAAATCTACGCTATTACATCGATTGTGCAGGAAATGTAAACTAGCCTATTTACATGAATTTGACATCCTATACATTTATCTAGGAATTTAAATTGCAAGAAAATAAAAGGGCATGTTTTTGGATTTTTTATGATTTATTTTAATTATAATTAATGCATGATTAATTAAATTAAAATGAAGAAAAAGATGAAAATAGATTTAAACCTAGAAATTAAGTTTAAAATATGTACAAAATATTTGTCAATTAATTTTAAAACAAAACTAATTTTTTTTGGAATTTTTGGAATTGATTTAAGTTAATTAAAACATAATTATGTAAATAATTATACAAATAATTAACACTTAAAGATAAAATTATTCAAAATATGTACAAAATTAGTTTATAATATATAAACAATATTTATCACAAAGAACAATTTTTTTTATGATTTTTTGATTGGTTAGAATAATTAAAAAGCAAATATATAAATATATACTAATTAATTATGCAAAATATTGAAATTTTGAAGAAAAATAAAATATTTTTATTTCATAAAATAGTATATTATTTTAGAAGTCTAAAAATATTTTTTGTGTATTTTTTGGATTTTTAAAACTATTTTTAATTAATTTAACAAAGAAATTAAATAAAATAGAAAATAAAATAGAAAATAAAAGGATACTGATCCTGTGTGGTAATTTGTGAGGGAGCATGGTGTGCATGCGTGATCTGGATCATTGGATGATTCATTAAATGAAATCAGAGGGTCCAGAAGTTGAGGCACGTGGTAGGAGATAGACCTGCAAGGCACAGAATCAGAGAGAATTTAAAAAAAGTACGCGCGCTGATTGTCCAATGAGGTGGAGACACCTCATCGTCTTCAACCTTCAGACAAGGGCTTTTACAGCGCTTTTATGAAACAAGCGCTGTAGTTGATGAACCTCAAACCTGCAAAATAGCGAATAGGGGTAAACATGCAAAGAAGTTTGGCGCGATGGTTCCATTCGTTTCGTCTTGTTCATGCGAATCTAATGGTGCTAATCAGAACTTCTAATTTTGCCTAATTTGGAAAGCCCTAAATTTGAAGCTATGAACCCTAAAATGGTAGTTTCGTTTATACGTGTCCAAACTTCAATTAAGTTTCCAGAAATGATCTACACCTCAAACCAAACTCAATAGTATGTCTACATCTTGTTAAACATGTGTGAATAACCAGATACGAATTGATTTTAGTTTGAACAAATTTTGACCTGTGTAGCTCGATTCAGTGAGCTTCAAGGCTTGTAATTGATTGAGATAGTTTCAGTGATGTTTAAGGAAGGTGTATGAATGCTTAGTTTGTATTGAAATGGACTGAAATTACAAATTCGAATTTGAGTTTTTCTTTGATTTTTTTGAAGTGATTACAAGTGTTATATGCTATGCTATGCTTCTGAATTCGTGTCCTCTCCTTTGCTGAACTAAGATAGCTTATTTATAAGCTATGTGTGCTTAGAAATGAAGCTAGGATGTGTCTTAGTTGCCTTTGTTGAAAGCTTGGTTTTTAAATATTAAAAACCTTGAATTTTTGACCAAGTCTTGACTCCATTCAATGCTCTTGCCTTGTGCACCAATCCTCTGCAGAAAATTGAAGGTTCTTTGATGAGTCATGCTTGAATTGTAAGCTACCATTTATCCATGCATTTTCCTTTTAATTTTAATCTTAAAGTAAGATAAAATCATGCAAAAATGGATAAAAAAAAGGTATGGGCTTAGTCTTGGTCGTGGGAGGCCCATAGTAACATGGAAATGATGTTTGAATGCTGAAAACTTGGCCCCTTTTGGAAAAAATGCAATTTTGAACAATGTTGGTTTCATGCATTTTACCAAAATTTAGCCAACTTCAACAAGGTGTAAATCCTTCAATTTTTGTCATATGAAGGAGATCTTGCACTTTTTGGAAACCTCAAAGAGTCCTCTAACCAATGTCTTTGGTCTCATGTCAAAATGATTTTTGAAGCTCCTTGTGTGTCCTTTTGAAAAAAGTGTCTTTTTGTTGACTTTGAAAATGACCTGTAATGTCTTTGGTCATATTTTTCAAATGGTGAATCCAATGATCATGGGATCAATGGCATTTGAAAGATAATTGAATTTCCTTCAAAACAAGCTTTGGTTTGAATTTTTTGGATGAAGGATGAGAGAGTTATGATCAGTCAAAGTTGAGTTGACTTTTCAGGCAAAAACCCTAATTTTGAATCTTAGGGTTTTGTTGATTTTTGATCTTTCCTTGATGAATTATGATCATCCAATGATCAAATGATGAATCCTTTGACAAAATATGGACTTTGACAAAAAATTTCATTTTTGACTGTCTGTTGACTTTTTTGGTCAAGCGGGTCGTCTGTTGACCGTTTGAGCTGCTGACGGTGCGTCTGAGTGATTTGAAGTTTGAAAATTTGTATGATGGTACTTTGAGATATATGGATGTATATGAAATCCATTTGAGCTCTCAAAAACTTGTTGCCCCTGTAAAAACAAGAAAAACCCTGATTAGGGACTGTTTGTGTAGGAGACAGTTAAGCGTACCTGATTTTTGTGCAGTGCTGAGTTTCTGCTAATCGCGTGATATTCAGAAGACTTCTAACACAAAAATCTTGGAAATTTGAATTGTGAAAGATTGATTTGATTGATGGTACAAAACACTGAGAATTGTACTGCCAGCAGTTTGGCTGTCAACTGACTGTTCAGGTATTGATGCAGCAGTTAGAGCGAAAAATCAACAGTCAAAGTTAATTTTCTTTTTTTGTTGTTTTTTTGTTTTTGTTTTTGTTTTATGTGAAAAATGAAAGTTTATTTACATGACTTGTTAGAAAAACACAGACATAATAAATAACTAATATTTACGGTATGCGGGCAAAATTACCGATAATAACCCTGAAAATCATTTAATGCACAGAAATAGGAATATTTGACTGGCAGAAAACACACAAAATATTATCTTAGTAACTAAGCAATATTATGACAAATAGTACAACATTTAATACTGACAGTACAAATATACTATACTATATTGAACAGTACGACGAATAAACGGTACATTTAAGAAATAAGAAATACGGCAAATTTTAAGAATGACGATTAATGACCCATGCTATGAACAATAACATGTAGATGATTGGGAGTGCAACTATTGCAGGTCCACACTCCTCAGGACTATGCAGGCAGAAGAAAGTCATGATCACCGTAGCAATGGTGATGACTGTAAGAAACAGTGTCTCTATCCACTTTGCCATTCTTGTTAGGGAAGAAGAGAAAATAGATATGAGATAGGAATTTGAAAGATGAATTGGAATTTGATGTGAGATTTTATGGAAGAAAATGAGAGGTATTTATAGAATAGAAAGAAGGAAAGAGACGTTGGGGAATGATGTGATTCCGTACAAAAGGAAAACTTGAGTGGAAGTAAGATTTGAAAGAAAGTGGAGATAGTGTTGGAAAAAAGAGAGATTTGATTTTTGAAAAAGAGATTTGAAAAGATTTTTGCAAATAATGGAGTATAGTACAAAAATTAGTGGGAAACAAAAGATAATAATAATCTACTTGTTACCAGTACAGTCTGAGTTTTCTGATTCTGCGCCTGCAAAAAGATTTAACTCTGTACCAATTGTGTCAGTACTATTTATCTGTAAATAAATAAATAGCATGTATGAAGTAATAAACAGTATTTGGCGTTTGCGTAAGAATAAATTCAACTGCAAGCCAAATTACTGTATAAGAAAAAATTCTGAAAACTAAGTATTTCATATGTCAGGATATTTGTTGAAATAAAAATCCATGATTATATGAGACTCTTAATTTTCAGATTGGAGTTTTCTTGAAAAATATGTGGGCAAATTTTGGGGTATAACAGTTGCCCCTATTCAATCTTCTTAAACCTGAAGAGATTGTCTGAAATCTGAAGGTAGAAGATGATTGAATATTTAGATGCCCTGAAAATTTGCACTTACCTTGATCAGAAGAGATGTTGGAAGTTGCATTTGAATGTCGTCTGCGAAATGTTGTTGGCAGATTGAAACATTACCTGAGATGGGCTTTCAGATGCCACCTGGTAATTGTGTTGATGGTTTGTTCATCAGAATGAATCCATTGATTATATCTTGATGAAGGATTTGAAAGTCTTTGTGTTGATTGTTTCGGAACCGTCCAAGGTTACCGCTTTAAGTCTTGGAAGATAATCGTTACGGAACCTGTCCAAAGTTTTTCCGATTTAGATTTTGGAAGTTGATCATTGTGGAACCGTCTGAGGTATCGCTTTAGATCTGCAATGTTAGATCGTTTTGGAACCGTCTGAGGTATCGCTTTAGATCTGTGATGCTAGATCGTTTTGGAACCGTCTGAGGTATCGCTTTGATCTGTGATGCTTGTTTTTGAGTTGGTAAGTGATCAGAATGAATCTTCGGCTTGATTATATCTGAGAGAACCGTTCATGGAATTCAGGTGAACACGGCATGTGATTGAGAACATCTTTGTTGAAGATATCTGCCTACCTGAAAAATCAAGTTAGTGATATGCAATGTTTATGATGCATGTAAATGTGAGATATTCCCGGAGAAATATGCATGTTATGCTGTGTATGATGTATGATGTATGATGCATGATGTATGATGTATGATGTATGTGAATGTGATGTATGAATATGTGAATGTGATGTCAAGCTTCTAATTGGAAAAATAAATTCCCACTAGTCAGCTGGACATGAATGTATTGTGATCGTTGATGATCTTTTGTCTTGCTTGAGTACCCTCGTCTGGGGAAATTCTTTGAGAACCCGGGGATCCTGTTGAAGGATCCTTGACTACTGCTTGGGGAACCAAAGGTAACTGGAAGTTCTGATGCCCTTTCAAATGGGAATGAGGAAGATGCATAATCCTCCGATGCACTATCTGTCCAAGTCCGGGTGCGGGGATCACACCTTCTGAAGATAGTAATCTGGAACAACCCTGCTGGGGAACAAGACTTCTTTTGAAGAGAAAATCTTTTTGAGGAATTTGCTGAGAAATGCGCTTCCCTTAGGGATTTTCTTCTGATGGAATGATGTCCAGCTGGCTGGGACATTTCCTGAATGCCATTCTTGTTTTTCCTGGTAAACATCAATCATATTCAAATGCACATGCTCATTCAAAATTATCATTGGGACGCTTACGTATTTAAACAGAAAAAGTGAAAATGGTGATTTTTGAAAGAGCTGCATTGAAAAGAGCCATGATAGGCGGGTTAGCACAGGGAGACAACAATCCTAGAAGTAGGAAACTGTCAGAAAGTTTTGAAAAATATTTATGAAGATAAATAGCTATGTGAAAATGATCCAGTCAAGTTTCAACTCTGCTATTGCCAATCTGTCTTCGAGCATCTCATCCCTCACTTGTTGGAAGAAAGTGATTAGACTGATCGGTGTCTTTGAGGTGTTGAATCTTGATGGTGAGTAGGCAGCTAAACGGAACACAGTTGTATGCTTCATTCCCTAACTTTTGCCTAGGCCGCCCTTTCAGGTTTTCAGCCTACCGGGATAGTATTTGTTTAGTCTCTAATTTTTGCCTGGACCGCCCTTTCGGGTTTTCAATCCACCGAGACGCTCATTTTTGCCTAAGTTGCCCTTTCAGGTTTTCAACTTAGCGAGCTGTTTTTTCTTTTTAAGAGAAGTATTTTTTGACTATGTCAGCATTCACAGGGTGTGGGAAATCCTCGCCATCCATGGTGGTAAGCAACATGGCGCCGCCGGAGAATATTTTCTTGATTATGAATGGTCCCTCGTAGGTGGGAGTCCATTTGCCTCTGGGATCACCTTGTGGTAAGATGATGCGTTTGACAACCAAGCCACCAGTTTGGTATGCTTGACTTTTGACTTTTTTGTTGAAGGCTTTGATCATGCGCTTTTGGTATAGCTGACCATGACAAATAGCTGCGAGCCTTTTCTCATCAATCAAGTTTATCTGGTCCAACCGTGTTTGAATCCAATCGTCTTCGTCTAGATTGGCTTCTTTCATAATCCTTAGGGAAGGAATCTGAATTTCAATTGGAAGAACTGCCTCCATACCATAGACTAAGGAGAATGGAGTTGCCCCTGTTGAAGTACGCGCAGATGTGCGATAACCATGAAGGGCAAAAGGCAACATCTCATGCCAGTCTTTGTAGGTTACTGTCATTTTTTGTATGATTTTCTTGATGTTCTTGTTGGCAGCTTCCACCGCGCCGTTCATCTTTGGTCGATATGGAGAGGAATTATGATGTTTGATCTTGAACTGTGTGCAAAGTTCAGTAATCATTCTGTTGTTTAGATTTGTGCCATTGTCCGTGATAATCCGTTCAGGGATGCCATACCGACAAATGAGATTGTATTTGATGAACCGGGCTACCACATTTTTGGTGACAGAAGCAAATGAAGCTGCTTCTACCCACTTTGTGAAGTAGTCAATAGCGACCAAGATAAAGCGATGTCCGTTGGAGGCAGTAGGTTTGATTTCTCCAATCATATCAATACCCCACATTACAAAAGGCCAAGGAGCCGTCAGGACGCTTAATGGAACTGGAGGTACATGTACTTTGTCAGCGTATATCTGGCATTTGTGACATGTTCGGGAGTGACGATGGCAGTCTGTTTCCATGGTAGACCAGTAATAACCTGCTCTAAGGATCTTTTTAGCCATTGTATGTCCACTGGAATGAGTATCGAAGGCACCATTGTGTATTTCTTCCATGATCTGTTCTGCTTCCTTCTTGTTTACACAGCGAAGTGAAGTCGAGTCATGGTTGCGTTTGTATAGGGTTCCATTGCTTAGAAAGAATTTGGCAGCAAATCTCCTTAGAAACTTTCTGTCGTTAATGGATGCCCCTTCAGGGTACTCCTGAGCTTCGAGATATCTTTTTACCTCATGGAACCATGGTTTTTCCTCGGTTCCTTCGGTATTGATCTCATTGCAATAGGATGGTTCATCTTGCCTGTAGATGGTGATCATAGGCGCCTCGTTGTCCCACCTGACTTTGAACATGGAGGACATGGTAGCTAAAGCATCAGCTAGTTGATTTTCCTCGCGTGGGATGTGTTCGAAAGTGATTTCTTCGAAGTAAAGAATCAAACTTAGCACATATTCTTTGTAAGGAATTAGGTTTGGGTGCTTTGTGTCCCATTCCCCTTTGACTTGGTAGATTACCAAGGCCGAGTCTCCGTAGACTTCCAGGAATTTGATTCTTAAATCGATTGCAGCTTTGAGACCCAGAATACATGCTTCGTATTCGGCTATGTTGTTAGTGCAATTGAAGCATAACCTGGCAGTGAATGGTGTATGACCTCCTGCGGGGGAAATGATCACAGCTCCGATGCCATTGCCAAGTGCATTAGAAGCTCCGTCAAAAACCATAGTCCACCGGGATCCTGGCTCGGATCCTTCCTCTGGTCCTGGTTGTTTGTAGTCATTGACTAGCATAATGTCTTCGTCTGGGAAGTCAAAGTTCAATGCTTGATAATCATCCACTGCTTGATGAGCCAGATGATCAGCTACCACACTTCCTTTGATTGCTTTTTGTGAAGTGTATTGAATGTCATATTATGTTAAGATCATTTGCCATCTCGCTATTCTTCCAGAGAGAGCAGGTTTTTCGAACACGTATTTGATGGGATCCATCTTGGAGATTAGGAAAGTGGTGTGATTTAGCATGTACTGTCTTAGCCGGCGAGCTGCCCAAGCTAAGGCACAACA